>NC_140998.1:81618882-81844409 GCF_052327205.1 Somniosus microcephalus | reverse complement strand
CAGTGCTTGATTATAATAGTTACATTATCAGCAGAAGACAAGTGTTCACTGGACTTCATTTCAAAAGCACAGGTAAAAATAACTGCACAATGTAATTCACACTATGTGATATGCTCAGGGAGACACACAATGTTGTATTAACACAAGTTTCCTTTCTTAGTTATGTGCATAATATAAAAAGGACACAATCAAAATTAATAGAATGGTCATGCATTATTGATACACATCAATTAACAATAATTGTTACATCAGACTTAAAAACAGTGCTCAAGACACAAGTGGTGCATTGGAGCAACAAAAATCTCTAGAACCACAGTGTGGAACTTAACCTGTCCTCTCCTCCCCACTGGGTTATCAGCCTCGGGTACACTGCTATGGGGACACACCTAATCACTCGGGGAGTCAGTTGCTCATTATTAGCAAAAAGGTTTTTGAAATGACCCAAGTCTACCACTGAACATGCCAACTTTGAACCAAATTGACCATGAAGACTCCATTTACTGCGCTACCTCCAACAAACAGAATAGTCACTGATCAGTCATTGGATAGTTGACAAGTATAGCTCTGATGAGACAAATAGTGGGTACCAGGAACTCAAGAGCTGCATGGTGAGCAGCACATTTCAACATAAAATGAGAGAGTGCACTGCAACCATCCTCAGACCACAGCATGAATATACACTATACCCCATAGAACAGTTCAACTAAATGGTGTAGAGCTTCAGCAGCAATTGCTTGCTTCACTGCAACCCAATCATGGTTGATGCTGAATAATGGTCATACAAGCACATGTTCTCATACACAATCTCCAGGTTGCGCCTTCTAACAGCTATTGTCCCATGTAGAGTATCAGAGTTTCCTCATCAGCTAACCAACATCTGCTTTCAAATTTGTGCAAAGAATGTACACAGGACAACTTGAGACACACCAGCCTCCTTGGTGTTCTGGATAGCCAAAGCCAATGCTCTGTTCCAGGCTAAGTTTCAACGCCATCCTGCAGGATCTTCCCCATGCATCCTTATTTATTAAGACTCTCCAAGCTCACCACCTTCTCAAGGGCAGTTAGAGATGGGCACTAAATGCTGACCTGGCCAGCAATGCCCAAATCCCATAAATGAAAAAAAAAATCACTGTACTACCTCCCACTCAACTCCTTTCTCAGGATGTCAAAAATAGAATTCCTTACCTTCTTTAGTCTTTCCTTCTCCCTGCAATCGACATGCTTTTGAAATCCAAGCTTTTGAAATCCAAGCTTGATGTCACCTCATCACGACTATTGATTCATCATCTCTCCTATTCTTTTCATCATTAGTGATGTCCTGAACTATGGGCCTTAGCCTTTCACCCAAGTTTCTTAATTTAAGTAAAAGCTTTAAAAAAAGTGACGTGCGTAACAATCCATATTCTATACTATAGATCAAACGATTGTTCTCAAGAATCCTTCAGGATTGGCTTTCCTATATTGAAGCCACCATATAAATGCACCAACTGTTCAATCAGTACATGCTTGTAAAACAAAATGTACTTCATCTCAAAGGTGTCATTTCATCTGCCAAATGGTGTCTTCCATAATTTATGAGCCATCTGATGATCACTTTTCAAAGTTCCAATAGAAACTCTCAGTACAGCCAGCATTTCTTGACATACTTACTCCTTACATAACAACATTATGGGCATACTTGATTAATGGTGTGTGCAAAACAAAAATGGGATTATGGTCCAGTCTTCCCATACTGACCAAGTAAAACCACTGTACATTTGCATAACCGCTTGAAAACTGGAAATACTCTGCAGCAAATCAGTAAACATACCACACTAGAAAACGTATCACGTCATCACAAAGGCATGGCAAAATTTTAAATATGTAAAAATTGTTTCAAAATATTTATCATGTAACTACTTTGAAAAAGATTCAAATGATTGCTGACAGTATTGTACTTTATGCACTGTTCCTGTGTGATTAAATGTACATCAGATAAAAAATACATTAGAGTTTATAACAAATATTTCAACTCTGCAAAGTTACTCCATTTTTATTACAATTATTCTATTCACTACCTAAAGGCTTTTAAAAAAAATACTTTAACCAATGTAAAATTCTGTAGCTTGAATGCAAAATAATTTTAAAAGTCCAATTAAACCATGGAAAGAGTTAAATACTTTTGGCTATCAAATTACTTAATGTTGTATTACTGTTCATTTTTATAAGCCCAAAGGGTATTTCTAGAGGGTATATTTTAAAGAGAAATGTCAAGCCAGTTTTTCAGCCTGAAATGAATCTACTGTTTTCTTCATTTTATAATTAGCATGGCGCAGCCATTTTCCACTCCAGCCAGAAAGAAATCTGAATCAATTTGGCATAGCACAAATCTGAATTATATATTGAATCTGGTTATTTGAAAACTCATACCTGCAGGAACTGTTACTGCTGTAGATGGCCGTTATAGGTATTTTCAATATTAAAGGTGTCTCACTTTATGACACGTAATGGCTGTGGTTTTATAGTACATTGCTCAGATTGTAACCACCAAATTCCCATAAATCACTGAAAATACTTTGAACTTTTTTTTCTGCCAGCATTTTCTTAAGCAAGTGAAATTTATATCCAAAATAAAGGTTTAAACAGTTATATATATTTCATAGTAACGTGATTACATTTTCCGAATGAATTGTTCTTTAATGCCTCCATTAAAAGGTGGGAGTGAGAGGAGAAGGAGGAGAGATTGGGGAGGGAGAAGGGAGTGTGCGAGGATGGGAAGGGGTAGAGCTGAAGTGGGGAGAAGGGAAAATGAGTGGAAAGGAGAGCAAGCGGTCCGGGGGTGGGGGGGGGGGGGGGGGGGGGGGAAAGAGGGAGGGAGAAAGGAGTTTGAAAGGGGAGGCGGAACAGGCAGGGGGAAGGTGAGGATGGCAGATGGAAGGGGCATCACAACTAAGTTTGTTGCTGTCCTCACCTTACATCCATACATATGGATTTCCAACCTAGTTTTCTGGAAAAATCTATCTTCCCCTCCCTAACCCAGGAGCACTGAGGGCACCCCCTACTGTTGGCCTGGCTAATATCAACTAATTTAGCAAAGAACCTGGGATCTTTCTGGTCCTCATGGCTCAGATATTCCATGGATAAACTTGCTGAGGAATCAGGAGCACTCAAAAATACATTTTAAACCCATACAGCAAATATTCATATAACTTATACATTTCACTGTTAATTTAGAATGTAATAAACACCTTCCATAAATTGTACAAATCACTTAAGTTTTCAAATCTTCCCACGTTTCCTACATTACAACAGTGACTACACTTCAAAATTACTTCATTGGTTGTAAAGCGCTTTGGGACGTCCACTGGTTGTGAAAGGCGCTATATAAATGCAAGACTTTCTTTTCTTTCTTTATATGAAAAGTAGGCTTTATCATATTCCAATAGGTTTCAGGTAGATTTATCACATCTTGGTGACTACAACTAATCTAGTAAATATAAATCACTAAAACTTACACCAACCCAACAGTATCCGTGAGCCAAGAGAGCAAAATTGTTCAGACAAATAACTGTCAGTAGACAGTTGCAAGTTGAAATCCCACCAAGGCAAGTTGTGAAACTGAATTCAAAGAATCTGGTAAATCGTGGGTTGGCAACAGAAAAAATGATCATGAAAGCTGTCAGATTGTTAAAAGCCAACTGGTTCATTAATGCTCTTCAGGGCAGGGAACCTGAAACATCTAGCTGGTCTGGCCTACATACGACTCCAGTCCCAAACTATGTGGTTGTCTCTTATTGCCCAATAAATGGTACTCTTTTTATAATTAATAACAATATAGTGTGGCGGTACCACTGGTTGTCCCTTACATTGAGATACATAATTCCCTTTAACTTACCTTACTGTATGTGTCTGTTACTATACTCAGGCTTCTCTCCTGTACTCTGCGTCATGACGTCAGAGCTCGGAACCTTCCAGCAGTTGAGCTCGGAACCTGCTGGCAGTTGAGCTCGGAAGCTTCTAGTTAGTCCTCGTGGCGTCCCCGCTGGGGAAAGACCTACACCACGGTGCTCCTACAGTCAGCCATCTTACCTGCTACCTTACCTGTTGTATTTAACCTGTTCCTGTAAATAAACAACTTATAGTTTGTCAAAGTCGAACTCGATTATTTAGTGGTGATGCACACGAATCGCTACAATAGTTTATAAAATCAGATACATTTACATGTATAATTATTGCATATATTTTACACAACTACATATATTTCAAATGTTGCATATTATACCTACATTCTATTTATATGTAATATTATATTGTGTATTTTCACAGTAACTGGGATGATGGACACAAATTAATAACTACAGCAAACTATGTGCACAGATTTATTCATTTGTGCAACTGTACTAAGCAAGAGGGATTAATTTATTTCTTTATCTACTCATGGTGGGCTAAGCGCACACTCTTTATGTACTTAGTCTTTCAATTTTAATGCCTTTAATGTAGAAAAATGTTCCAAGGGATTTCACAAAGCAGAAATAAAGACACTAAGCACAAGTGTGTGAGTTGGAGAGGAACATAGGAACTGTTAGATGAAAAAAGACCATGATCCATCTAGTTTGCCTACTACAGGTACCATCCTGGTAGTTGTACGATACAGCAAAGGCATGGTTAAATAGATAGGTTTTGAATATGCGTTTAAAGGTAGGGAGAGAGGAAGCGAGGCAGAGGGCTAAGGGATGGAGCTCCAAAAAGTAGGGCCAAGACAGCTGAAAGGTCGGTCATTGATGATGGAATGGGAGTATTGGGGGGGGGGGGTGGAGGAGGAGCAAAAGGTTAAGGGATATACAAAGCCATGAAGGGATCTAGTGAGCATTTTGAGGGAATTGAGGGAGTGGAATTTTTCACTTTTTAAATGTATTCCTTCGTACTAAGATTTAATAGGTTAAAACTTAAAAGTAACAACATTGAAATCTCATGACTTGATATTTTGCAGTACTTCTGTTGAAAATATTCTCCCTGCTTTTCTGACCAATTTCCTTCCCTTCCCCAAGGCTTTAACAATTGCAGAATTTGCATCCAATTTTAGAAATGGCATTAAGACGGCTTCTTTTTAAATTTTAGATGTCTCTATACCATACACAGCTCTGAAGTAAAAAGGGTAGGGCATGCATCCCATACTGTTGGGCCAATGGCTCTCCTGAGCTTGTTGCTGGGAGAGTCAAGACCATGGCCTGCTTGATCTTACTCTGTTGTGGCAATATGCTCTGCTCTTAAGCAGACAGCAAAACCAAAATCAACAATTCTACCTGTACTAACCTGTATCATAGCATCGAAATAAAGTATCACAATCTTCCATATTTTATGGTTTTAACAGCTTATTTTCAGTCCACATAGGGACACAACTGGGTCATTCAGCCATCAAGCCTGTTCCACCATTGAATTAGATCATGGCTGATCTGTACCTCAACTCCATTTACTCGCATTTGATCCATATCCCTTGATACACTCATCTAATAAAAATTTATCGATCTGAGTCTTGAAAATTTCAATTGACCCAACATCCACAGCCTTTTGGGAGAGAGAAATACCAGATTTCCACAATCAAGGGGTTTGTGATTTTGATCACCGTGTGCTTCAAAAAGCCCTGCCCAATTCTGTTAACTAGAAAATCTACCTAAAACATGAAACACCATTTTGAATAATTATTAAATTCTAGGCAGCATGCAGTAACACAACATGCTGAAATCCCCCTATAATGTACTGCTCTGTGGCATAGTGTGACAGTGGCTCACCTAACCCAAAACGTCTCAAACCTCAACAGTATTGTTGTGGTAATGTAGAGAATGGAGGCCAGGAGCTTACAGCCCTGCAGTTGGGGGAAAGAGGAGGGGAAAGAGAGAGTAATTCTGGCTGCTACTGCACAATTCTAAGCATCTTGCTTCTGAATAGTATTGTAACGGTGGGTGCCTGGGAAATCAAATCAAGTGTTGACACACAACAGAGAGGAAATATCACCCTCAATAATAAGTACTCTGATAACTATGGTGGAATTTAAATGAAAATTCTATTATAGTGAACTATTTTGGTTGTTATCAGATTCAATTGCAAGGAAGTGTCAAATAGACAGCTTATTTTACTACAATAATCGTGCTGGCTGCCCAAGGCCCCAAATCTCCTCCAGGGTGCTGGAGAAATTCTTCGCAAGCATATTGTTCAGAGTTCTGTGGCCTCCACTTCTAAGATTTGCACTTTTCCTGGAGTGTTACAAAGCTAAACACCAGCTACAGTTAACACTCAAGTGTTGTACTTATTAACGTTCCATTCAACTATTCTACTTGAGTGTCTTTATATTTAAAAAAGTTTCCTCTATGCTAGTTTTAAAAACATACTGCAGTTCTACAAGGCTACATTATATATTTGTTTGTATGCAGTTATCTGCCTTCCCCCCAGGTCACTTAAGTGGTAGCGCTCAGAATTCCTGAAAGTAAGCATAACTATCATCTAACAGTCACACTTTACAAACAAACTGTCGTCGAACAGTCAAATTTTATCATACAAAACTGCTAAAATAATCAGGGAAGGGCAAGAAAAATGAGCACAGACATGAGATGTAAACTAAATACAGAATCATTGCAGAAAATTGTGTTCTTTCTTGGTAATCCATGGCATCCACTGTTGCTAAGGAGGTAACTTTGTCGCACATTCCATGATTTGACACATCTTCCTCCAATTTTCATTCTTCTGGGCAGATCTGAAATATTTCTGTTGCATATAAAATGTGTACTGACTCGAACATGGATTTGAATTTGAGGCTATTTGCTTTGCTGCATTTACACTTTACCCACTCAGAATTTCTACATTTTATTTGTGTACACGGTGCTCCTTAAAATAAATTACAATGCCCAAGTTAAGCAGGAACCACTCAGCTTGCAAAATACTGATAGATTCAACACAGCTGATCTGCTGGCTGAGGTTTTGTGATCCAAATCAGAACTGTACTCAACCAATTCACATCAAATCCAAGTTGAAATTAATGCATCCTTTTTATGTAATACATGTAGTCTATCTCAGATCTGCCAGAAACCAAGAAAAAACAGCACCTACAGTAGGGAAGAGGGGTCACCTAATGCTGATGAACCAAATCCTGGCAGTATCCCCATCGCCCACAATTTCTATACAGTTTACTAATTTTTACACCTCTATATCAGCAGCTTTCCGTTACCTCCTTTCAAGACTGAAATCATAAATTAGTCATGATGTACTCAACAGAAGAATGGCAACAGAATCAATGACTACAGGAAACTTTGGTTTATCCGGAGGTTGTATGGCCGGAAACCTCGATCTAACGGCAGAAATCAGCAGCCGTTTTGGTTAGGTTTTTTTTCTTCTCCTAGCATTTTTTTTATAAAAACAGTCAGGCTCTGGAAAGCGTCTCTGTAGCTTAGCAACAGCTTCAGAGACACTTCCAAGGTACGGGCCGAGTATTTACAAGCTGTTGCTAAGCAACAGTGTTTGTTGTCAGATACGGAGGTGAAAACCTCCGTATCCTTCAACATTAGCACTGGTCTATCCGGAAGTTTTGATAGATCGGCAGCAGCTTGGTCCCGTCGGTGCCGGATATTGCAAAGTTTCCTGTACTTATATTGCGTCCTGTCCACAAAAAGCAGGACAAAACCATCCAGAAAATTACCGCCCCATCAGTCTACTCTCAATCATCAGCAAAGTGATGGAAGATGTCGTCGACAGTGCTATCAGGCAGCACTTACTCACCAACAACCTGCTCACTGATGCCCAGTTTGGGTTCTGCAAGGACCACGACTCCAGACCTCATTACAGCCTTGGTCCAAACATGGACAAAAGAGCTGAATTCCAGAAGTGAGGGAAGTGTGACTGCCTTTGACATCAAGGCAGCATTTGACAGAGCATGGCAGCAAGGAGCTCTAGCAAAATTGAAGTCAATGGGGATCAGAAGGGAAACTCTGCACTGGCTGGAGTCATACCTAACACAAAGGAAGATGGTTGTGATTGTTGGAGGCCAATCATCTCGGCCCCAGGACATCGCTGCAGGAGTTCCTCAGGGCAGTGTCCTAGGCCCAACCATCTTCAGCCGCTTCATCAATGACCTTCCCTCCATCATAAGGTCAGCAGTGGGGATGTTCGCTGATGATTGCAGAGTGTTCAGTTCCATTTGCATCTCCTCAGATAATGAAGCAGTCTGTGTCCACATGCAGCAAGACCTGGACAACATCCAGGCTTGGGCTGATAAGTGGCAAATAACATTTGTGCCGCACAAGTGCCAGGCAATGACTATCTCCAACAAGAGAGTCTAACCACCTCTCCATGACATTCAATAGCATTACCATTGTCGAATTCCCCACCATCGGCATACTTGGGGGGGGGGGGGGGGGGGGGGGCGGGTCACATAAGAACATAAGAAATAGGAGCAGGAGTAGGCCAATTGGCCCCTCGAGCCTGCTCCGCCATTCAATAAGATCATGGCTGATCTGATCCTAACCGCCAAGCCACTATCACAGAACCATCTCCTGAATCTAACAGAATTAGACACACGAAATAGGAGCAGGATCAGGCTACACGGCCCCTGGGCCCGCTCCGCTACCCACAGGGCCATGACCGATCCGAACCTAGACTCATGTCCAAATTCCTGCCCGCTCCCCGTAACCCTTAATTCCCTTTACTTCTAGGAAACTGTCTATTTCTGTTTTAAATTTATGTAATGATGTAGCTTCTACAGCTTTTTGGGGCAGCATATTCCATGGACCTACCACCCTCTGAGTGAAGTAGTTCCTCATCTCAGTTTTGAAAGAGCAGCCCCTTATTCTAAGACTATGCCCCCTAGTTCTAGTTTCACCCATCATCGGGAACATCCTCCCCGCATCCACCCGATCCAACCCCTTCACAATCTTATATGTTTCAATAAGATCGCCTCTCATTCTTCTGAACTCCAATGAGTAGAGTCCCAATCTACTCAACCTCTCCTCATATGTCCATCCCCTCATCCCCGGGATTAACCGAGTGAACCTTCTTTGTACTGACTCGAGAGCAAGTATGTCCTTTCTTAAGTATGGACACCAAAACTGTACGCAGTATTCCAGGTGCGGCCTCACCAATACCTTGTACAACTGAAGCAATACCTCCCTATTTTTATATTCTATCCCCCTAGCAATGAAAGCCAACATTCCATTGGCCTTCTTAATCACTTGCTGCACCTGCATACTAACCTTTTGAGTTTCGTGCACCAGGACCCCCAGATCCCTTTGTACTTCAGTACTTTCCAGTTTCTTGCCATTAAGATAATAACTTGCTCTATGATTTTTCCTGCCAAAGTGCATAACCTCACACTTTCCAGTATTGTATTCCATCTGCCAAATCTCTGCCCACTTACTTAGCCTGTCCATGTCCCCTTGCAGGTTTTTTATGTCCTCCGCACTCACTACTTTCCCTCCCATCTTAGTATCATCTGCAAACTTTGATATGTTACACTCGGTCCCCTCCTCCAAATCGTTAATATAGATTGTAAAGAGTTGGGGACCCAGCACTGACCCCTGCGGAACACCACGACTTACTGATTGCCAGTCTGAGAATGAACCATTTATCCCAACTCTCTGCCTTCTGTTAGATAGCCAATCCTCTATCCATGCCAGAATATTACCCCCAATCCCATGAATTTTTTATCTTAAGCAATAATCTTTTGTGTGGCACCTTGTCAAATGCCTTTTGGAAGTCTAAATACACTACGTCCACTGGTTCCCCTTTATCCACCCTATACGTTACTTCCTCAAAGAACTCCAGCAAATTTGTCAAACATGACTTCCCCTTCATAAAACCATGCTGACTTTGTCCTATTAAATTATGATTATCCAAATGTCCTGTTACTGTCTCCTTAATAATGGACTCCAAAATTTTACCTACCACAGATGTTAGGCTAACTGGTCTATAGTTTCCAGCCTTCTGTCTACTGCCCTTTTTAAATAAGGGTGTTACATTAGCAGTTTTCCAGTCTGCCGGGACCTTTGCCGAGTCCAGGGAGTTTTGGAAAATTATTACCAATGCATCCACAATCCCTACCGCCACTTCCCTCAAGACCCTAGGATGTAAGCCATCAGGTCCAGGTGATTTATCCGCCTTGAGTCCCATTATTTTACCGAGTACCACTTCCTTAGTGATTTTGATCGTGTTTAGCTCCTCCCCCCCCTTTAGCCCCCTGTTTGTCCAGTGTTGGGATATTCTTAGTGTCTTCTACTGTAAAGACTGATGTAAAATATTCAGTGTTTTTGCCATCTCCATATTTCCCACCATTAATTTCCCGGTCTCATCCTCTAAGGGACCAACATTTACTTTAGCCACCCTTTTTCTTTTTATATAACTATAAAAACTCTTACTATCTGTTTTTATATTTTTTGCTAATTTACTTTCATAATCTATCTTCCCTTTCTTAATCAATCTTTTTGTTATTTTTTGCTGTCTTTTAAAGTTTTCCCAATCCTCTTTCCTCCCACTAGATTTGGCTACCTTATATCCCTTGTTTTTAGTCGAATACTATCCTTAATTTCTTTACTTAGCCACGGATGGCTGTCTTTTCTTTTACACCCTTTTCTTCTCAGTGGAATATATTTTTTTTGGAAGTTGTAAAATAACTCCTTAAATGTACACCACTGATCATGTATCGTCTTACCCTTTAATCTATTTTCCCAATCCACTCTACTCAATTCCGCTCTCATACCTTCATAGTCTCCTTTATTCAAGCTTAGCACGCTTGTTTGAGATCCAACCTTCTCACCCTCTAATTGAATATGGAATTCAACCATGTTATGGTCACTCATTCCAAGGGGATCCTTAACTAGGACATTTTTAATTAATCCCGTCTCGTTACACAGGACCAGATCTAAGGTTGCTTACCCCCTGGTCGGTTCATGCTCAAGGAACCCATCCCTAATACACTCAATGAACTCATCCTCAAGGCTGCTCTGCCCAATTTGATTTGTCCAATTAATATGATAGTTGAAATCCCCCATAATTATAGATGTTCCCTTATTACAAGCCTCAACTATTTCCTGATTGATACTCCGTCCAACAGAGTTGCCACTGTTCGGAGGCCTATAGACTACGCCCACTAGTGTTTTTTTCCCCTTATTATTCCTTACCTTCACCCAAACTGTTTCATTATCCTGATCTTTTGACCCAATATCATTTCTCTGTATTACAGTGATTCCTTCCTTTATTAACATAGCCACCCCACCTCCCCTTCCTTCCTGATCGTTAAATAACCTGGTATGTTTAATTCCCAGGCATTGTCACCCTGCAGCCATGTTTCTGTAATGGCCACAAGATCATACCCATATGTAGTTATTTGTGCCATTAACTCATCTATTTTGTTACGAATGCTACGTGCATTCAGATAGAGAACTTTCAAAAGATGTTTTGTGACACTTAGTTCCTGCTTTTGCCCTTTTTATTACTTTACCTTTTACTCCATACCTTCTGCCCCTTCCTGACACACTCTGGTTTTTAATTTCCCCACTGCTACCTAAGTCTATTACCTTCTCTGTTGTCATTTTTATTATTTGCTCTCTAGGAACCTCCCCCCCACTAGTTAGTTTAAAGCCCTCTCTACAGCCCTAGTTATATGATCCACCAGGACTCTAGTCCCAGCACTGGCCAAGTGAAGCCCGTCCCAATGGAACAGCTCCCTCCTGCCCCAGTACTGGTGCCAGTGTCCCAGGAAGCAAAACCCATTTCTCCCACACCAGTCTTTGAGCCATGCATTTAACTCTAATTTTATTTGTCCTAGCCAAATTCGCTCGTGGCTCAGGTAGAGATTATTACCCTTGAGGTTCTGCTTTTTAATTTGGCCCCTAGCTGCTCAAACTCCCTCAGCAGAACCTCCTTCCTTGTCCTATCTATGTCGTTGGTACCAACATGGACCACGACAACTGGATCCTCCCCCTCCAAGTTTCTCTCCAGTCCAGAGGAGATGTCCTTAACCCTGGCACCGGGCAGGCAACACAGCCTTCGGGACTCAGTTTTTTCAGTTCAGTTCAGTTCAAATGCTTTATTGGCATGAAAGTTTACAGAGAACCATATTGCCAAAGCTTACATTGCAAAAAGGTACAGTTTTCCAACATTCTGTAGGTGTCAATCGATTTGACATTTGTTGGGTATATACAATATTACTTTTAAACAATATTAATTTTAAACAGTCTTTCTACTTCATTTGGTACGTTCAATATTAATTTTAAACAGTCTTACTTTTAAACAGTCCTCAGGTTGTGACATGTTGTTACATATTTAGCCCCAAGGTATGGTCTGTCTCCTTCTCCTAGGACTAATCTCAATTTTGACAGATCATCCAATTCCTTGAAATCTGGGGTTGTTTGGCTTAGCTTGTTGAATAATATGTTTCTTGATGTGTTGAATTTTTTGCATTTTAGGAGGAAATGCATTTCTGTTTCAACCTCGCCAGCCAGACATTGATCGCATATTCTATTCTCTCTAGGCTGCCAGGATTTCTTGTATCTGCCTTTTTCAATTTCCAGTTGGTGGTCGCTTAGTCTGTACCTGGTGAGGGTCTGTCTCTGTTTTGTGTCTCTGATGGTCGTGAGGTAGTCAGCCAGTTTATATTCTCTTTTTAGGGCCCGGTAACATTCTAATCTGCTTTGGCTTTCGGTTATTTTGTTCCAATGTTCCAGGTAGGTTTCTTTGCATTTTTTAATGATTTGGTTCACTCGGATTGGTGTTTGGACGGCTGTGTTGGTCTGGGGCTGGTCAGGGTCCGGCTGAGTACTTAGTTTCAGTAGCAGCTGACTCAGGGGACTCTTTTCTGGGTTTAGCTCTTGGGTCTGAAAGGCTTTGAAATGAAGGGTGTCTGGGGAGCTAGATTTGAGGTGATTTAGGAAGTTTAGTGCTCGTTTTTGGATGTTTATCATCAGTGGGTATCTGCCTAGTTCGGCTCTGCATGCATTTGTTGGCGTTTTTCTTTGGGTGCGAAGGATGCTTCGGCAGAATTCTGCATGTAGGGCTTCTATTGTGTGTTTTTCCCATTTAGTGTAGCTTTGGTGATTTAGCGGGCCCCATACTTCACTACCGTACAGTGCAATGGGCAGGATTATGCTGTCAAAAATTTTGAGCCAGATTTTGATTGGGATTTGGATGTTGTAGAATTTTCTTTTTATTGCATATAGGGCTCTTCGGGCTTTTTCTTTTAGTGCATTCACTGCTATGCTGAAGCTCCCTGATGCTGTAATAGTTAGACCAAGGTAGGTGTAGCTCATAGTGTGTCCTATAGTGGTATCACTGAGGGTAAACTGGTATTTGTTTTCCTGACATCTGGGTCTTTTCTGAAAAATCATGATGTTGGTTTTCTTTAGATTTACTGTTAGAGCCCAATTTTGGCAGTATTTGTCGAGTAGGTCTAGTTGTTGCTGTAATCCCTGTTCTGTGGGAGACAGCAGAACCAGGTCGTCCGCATAGAACAGGGACTTCACTTCTCCATCCAGGAGACGGAGACCTGGTGACTCGCTTTGCTCCAGCATGTCTGCTAATTCATTTATGTATATGTTGAACAGGGTCGGGCTCAAATTGCAGCCCTGCCGGACGCCTCTTCTCTGGGTGAAGAAATCGGTGCGTTTGTCTCCAATTTTGACCCCGCATTTGTTTTTCAGATACATTGATTTAATAAGGTCATAGACTTTGCCCCCTATTCCACACTGAAGAAGTTTATAATAGAGCCCTTCGTGCCATATAGAGTCAAAGGCTTTCTTGAAGTCGATGAAACAGGCGAATATTTTCCCATTTTTTGTTTGGTGTTTATGTTTTTCAATGAGGGTGTGAAGGGTATAGATATGGTCGGCGGTGCGGTGTTTTGGAAGAAAGCCTATTTGGTTTTTTCTGAGGATATTATGTTTGTTAAGAAAATCAAGTAATCTACTATTTAGAATACTGCAGAATAACTTCCCTAGACAACTGTTGACACAGATGCCACGGTAGTTATTTGGGTCTGATTTGTTTCCACTTTTATATATGGGGGAGATTAGTCCTTGGCACCAGATATCGGGAAAACAGCATGAGCGTAATATGATGTTGAATAGTTTGAGTATCGCACCCTGCATCTCCATATTGCTGAACTTTAGCATTTCATTTTTGATGTTGTCTGGGCCACAGGCTTTCTTTAGGTGGAGAGATTTTGTTTTTGTGGCCAGTTCTTTCCATGTGATTGGGGAGTCTAGAGGGTTTTGGTTGTCTTTAATTGTTGCTTCTAATGTGTGGAGTTTTTCTGTGACCTGATGTTGACTTGGGTTTGTTTTGTTTATTGGGATGTCTTTGTAGAGGTTTTCAAAATGTGTTCTCCAGATGTCGCCATCTTGGATTGGTAATGCTTGCAATTGTGTTGTACTCAGGTTATTCCACATTTCCCAGAATTGTTTTGGCTCTCGCTCTCGGCTGCAAAGAACTCTATCTATCCCCCTAACGATACTATCCCCTACCACTACAACATTTCTTTTAACTCCCCCCACTTGAATGGCCCCCTGCTCCACGGTGCTGTGGCCAGGTTGCTCATCCTCCCTGCAGTCCCTGCTCCTGTCCCCACAGGGAGTAAGAGCCTCGAACCAGTTGGACAAGTGCAAGGGCTGCGGCTCCTCCAACACTACCTCCTGGATCCCCGTACCTGCCTCACTTCTAGTCACACCATCCTGACCCTGGCCACGGGCTACATCTGAATTAATTAATCTAATTGGTGTGACTACCTCGTGATACACAGAGTCCAGGTAACTCTCCCCCTCCCTGATGTGTCTCAGTGTTTGAAGCTTGGTCTCCAGCTCTTCAACACAGAGCCGGAATTCCTCGAGCAGCCAACACTTACTGCAAATGTGATCACTGTGAGCATCAATGGTGTTCACCAGCTCCCACATATTGCAGCAGCAACACATCGCCTGATCTCCCATTCTATGTAATTAATTAAATTTATTAATATTCTTCTTAAATATCCTCTGCCCCGATTCTAGATGGTGTATATCACACCTTAGAAACTATAAACCAAAGAGATTTAAGCTTAAAAGGGAGAAATACTCACCAACCAACCAATCACTTACCCGCTTTCTGGTGACGTCACCATTGATCAGAAACTTAATTGGACCAGCCACATAAATACTGTGCCTACAAGAGGAAGGTCAGAACTGGGTATTCTGCGGCGAGTGACTCACCTCCTGATACCTCAAATGCCTTCCCACCATCTACAAAGGTACAAGTCAAGAGTGTGATGGAATACTCTCCACTTGCCTAGATGAGTGCAGCTCCAACAACACTCAAGACACAATCCAGGACAAAGCAGCCTGCTTGATTGGCACCCCATTCACCACCTTAAACATTCACTCCCTCCACCACCGGCACACAGTGGCTGCCGTGTGTACCATCTACAAGATGCACTGCAGCAACTCGCCATGGCTTCTTGGACAGCACTTCCCAAACTCGCGACCTCTACCACCTAGAAGGACAAGGGCAGCAGGTGCATGGGAACACCACCACCTCCAAGTCACACACCATCCTGACTTGGAAATATATCACCGTTCCTTCATCATAGCTGGGTCAATTTCCTGGAACTCCCTCCCTAACAGCACTGTGGGAGTTCCTTCACCACAAGGACTGCAGCAGTTCAAGAAGGCAGCTCACCACCACCTTCTCAAGGGCAATTAGGGATGGGCAGTAAACGCTGGTCTTGCCAGAGTGCCCGTGAATGAATAAAAAAAACGAAGCACCTAGAATCACAAAAATTAAACAATATTAGTAAAAATGCCATCATGATATTATCTCGTCAACACTTCAGTTGCCAGATGACAAGCATCCCGTATTCCCTGACTTTTCTTGCATTAAGTAAAAAGAATGTCCTCTCCAAAGCTACATTTACCTATGTCACCATTTGTTGTACAACACAAGCATTAAACCCAGCATCAAAGTGAGATTTCTTTTGTAATGATATGCCAAGATGTGAGGAATTTATAATGTGAAGTTCACTCCAGAGTTGAACTTAAGCCAGAGTTAGACCAAGCTTTGTGGTTTAGACAGAACTCTAGAGATAAAACTTGACTAAAACAAAGTGTTCAATTTGGATGAAAATGATGGAAAGGAAATAAAGTTATGTAGTTCTCTGGTCAAGATTCAAATCACAACAACAACAACTTGTATTTATATAGCACCTTTAACGTTGTAAAACGTCTCAAGGTGATGCACAGGAGTGTTACAAGACAAAAATTTTGACAGTGCCACGTAAGGAGAAATTAGGGCAGGTGACCAAAAACTTGGTCAAAGAGGTAGGTTTTAAGGAGTGTCTTAAAGGTGGAAAGAGAGGTAGAGAGGTTTCGGCAGTGAATTCCAGAGCTTAGGGCCTAGGCAAAAGACAGCACGGCCACCAATGGTTGAGCAATTATAATCAGGGATGCTCAAGAGGGCAGAATTTGAGGAGCGCAGATATCTCGGGGGACTGTGGGGCTGAAGGAGATTACAGAGATAGGGAGAGGTGAGGCCGTGAGGGATTTGAAAACAAGAATGAGAATCATCAATGGTTATGCGGATTAGAATCCCATTTTTAGTCTTAAAAAAACTACCACATCAGCCCCTATACCTGCTGTATTTAGTGCATTTGCATCTAAGGTTTAGGAGCCTTTCAAATTCTTTAATACATTAATATGCAACACCAAATTATTTAGTATTTGCAGTCAAATCAAATCAAATCAACTTTTGTCATTGTTAGTGCACAAGTGCAGTACAACGAAATGTAGGCTTGCGGCTCCCGAGAGTGTACATTTGGATTAAGACATTTAAACATTCAACATACATTTGGCTTGTAGTATATTAACATAAATATAACCATAATAAAGTGCATTGGCAGATGTGCAGGCTTTAGAGTTTATTTGTGGAGTTCAGTAGGATGACAGCCCTGGGAAAGAAGCTGTTCCTAAATCTGGTCGTACGGGTGCGAATGCATCTGTAGCGTCTCCCAGATGGCAGGAGGGCGAACAGACTGTGGCTGGGGTGGGTAGGGTCTTTGATGATGGACCGTGACCTCCGTAGACAGCGTTCCATTTAAGTCCCTTAACTGGAAGAACAAATCTGGGCTCAGTTTACAAAACTTGACAACAATTTCTTCTACAAATTACTCTTAACAGGTACAAATAAGCCTAGGTAGTAAAATACTGTGGCAACAAGAGCAGGTCAGAGGCTGGGTATTCTGCGGCAAGTGTCTCACCTCCTGACTCCCCAAAGTCTTTCCACCATCTACAAGGCACAAGTAAGGAGTGTGATGGAATACTCTCCACTTGCCTGGATGAGTGCAGCGCCAAAAACATTCAAGAAGCTCGACACCATCCAGGACAAAGCAGCCCACTTGATTGGCACCCCATCCACCACCTTAAACATTCACTCCCTCCACCACCAGCGTACCGTGGCTGCAGTGTGTACCATCTACAAGATGCACTACAGCAACTCGCCAAGGCTTCTTCGGCACCTCCCAAACCCACGACCTCTTCCACCTAGAAGGACAAGGGCAGCAGGCACATGGGAACACCACCACCTCCAAGTTCCCCACCATCCTGACTTAGAAGTATATCGCCGTTCCTTCATCGTCGCTGGGTCAAAATCCTGGCACTCCCTACCTAACAGCACTGTGGGAGTACCTTCACCACATGGACTGCAGCGGTTCAAGGCGGCGGCTCACCGCCACCTTCTCGAGGGCAATTAGGGATGGGCAATAAATGCTGGCCTTGCCAGCGACGCCCACATCCCATAAACAATTATTTATTATTTATTTATTTTTAAAGTATGTGATTGGTTCAACAAGAAACCCCAGTAGGATAGGTCTGCATCCTACAATTAATTGATATAGCACAGGAAGATGCTAAATGAAATGCTTAATGTAACAGCCAAATCCATATTAATAGAATCATTGAAAACATACCACAGCTAAGCTACAGGACAGAAGGCAGCCATTCAGCCTGTACCAACTTTCTGAAAGAGCTGTCTAATTAGTCTCATTACCCTGCTCTTTTCCCATACTTTTTCCCCCCCTTTTCAAATACTTATCCATTTTTAAAAGCTATTATGTATTCCGTTTCCACCACTGTTTCTCGTAGGACATTCCACGATTTTGCATCAAAAAAAAATTCTCCTGACTTTTCCCTTGTTCTTTGGTGATGATTTGTGCCCTCTAGCTACCCAGTCACCGTATCAAAAGCTATCATAATTTTGAACACCTCTATCAGTCTCCTCTTAATCTTCACTGTTCTAATGAAAGAGCCCCAGTTTCTCTAGTCTCTCTTCATAATTAAAGCCTTTCATCCCTGGTATCATCATAGTAAATCTCTCAGTACTCTCTCCATGGTCTGGACAGTCTTCCTGAAGCAGGCTGAGCAACACTGGACACCGCGTCCTAACTGATGACATATATAGATTTAGGATTGCATCTTTGCTTTTCTACTCTATACCCCTATTTATAAAACTTAGGATCCCATATGTTTTTTTAAAGCAAATGTGTTAACTTATCCTCTCACTTTTCAAAACTTGTGTAACTGAACCCCCAAGTGTCTCTACTCTTCTAACCTTTTAGAATTATAATTTAGTGCCTATATCTTCTCCTATTTTCCTCCCAAAAATGGATCACTTCATATTTCTCAATTAAATTTCATCTGATATCTATCTGCTCAATGTGTCTATGTCTACCTGGAGTGACTCAGTATTTTTCACAATTATTGAAACTACCTATTTTTGTAAACAAAACAAAAAACACCAGATGCTGGAAACATTCAGCTGGTCCGTTAGCTCTGTTGAGAGAACAGATGAGTTAACATTTCAGGCATAGACCCTTCTTCTCCCTATTTCTTATTGCCTTCAAATGTCAATATTGTGTCTCTATAGCCATACCCAGATCATCATTTATATATATTAAGACAAGCAATGGTTTCAACACTGACTTCTGGAGGACACCGTTGTTTACATTCCTGCAGTCCAAAAAACATTAACCACTACTCTCTGTTTTCCGTCCATTAACTAGTTCTATCCATGCTGCCACACTCCCTTTAAGATCATGTGCTTAATTTTAAATCAACTAGTCTCTTATGCGACACCTTATCAAATAACTTATGAAAATCCACACACATCAACTAATAGCTTCTCATTTCCCAAAGTGTACTAATATTCTGATTACTACTCAACAGTCCCTCTCCTCAAATATCAACTTGGAACTACCATTGAAAGAAACAGGTTTTCAGTGGACCTTACATTTGGACAAACCTTTGCTACAGTTCCATCCAGCACTTCCCATCAACTTTTTCTGGTGATATTACTTGGGACAGTTACTAAAAATAATTTAAGCCCCTTGATTGGGTTAGAATCTTGCAGCTCACTCCAGGTAATATTTTGTACAAAATGAGGTTTTAGTGCAATTTTAATTTAATCACTGTTAAAAGCAAGCCATTAAATGCACAGGGTTTTACAGTGGGCTAAACACTTGTCTTCACCAGATCAATATGATGGGATGAAAGTCTGTGCTTTCTGCTGGTTGTGAAGGTCTTAAGTGGAGTAAGAGTTTGGGCTGTCTCAGGTGAATTTCTATTGGTGTATGGGCTCAAAGCACAAAACTGCCCTTAATTCAACACTAAACCGGTAATCTCACTCAGAGAAGGCAGATGTTGCTACATTTAGGATAATGGAAACGAACTTCTGAGCTTCCCATCCATATGTTGAGGCAGTGTAGAGGAAACTTTACTATGCATCTAACTGTGCTATACCTGATTGGGGAATACTTGTAGCTGACACTGCTAGCACTAATGTCCCCCACTTCCAGCATAAAATTTACAACAATTTTTTTTTAAAAAGACAAACCGCCCATCAGCTGGCAGATAACTATCTAAAATTTATGTTAAGAGCTGTTAGCGGAATACTGAGATATTTTTGGCAATGGATTGCAAGGCTATTTAATGCGTTGAATAGTTTAATGCACCTAGGGATGGGCAAAATAATGTGGTTTTGCCAGCAGTGCCCACATCTCAGGAACAATTTTTTTTTTTAAACAATAAATTGTGTGACTAACTTCACTGTGTTCCAATTATTATACACTGCCCCAGTGGATCAGTAGGTAAATATACTGAACCTTACTGAACAGTAATGTCCAAGTATTACTGATCTTTGCTGAGTTACCAAATATCAGCCAGGGCAGCAGTGAGGACACAATGACGGTCTCACTGTCCCATGCTAAGCAGAGGAGTGAAATAAAATTGAAGACATCGGTCAAGTTCTTGTTAACTATGCAAGTGTGACCACCATGCAGTAAGCTTCAGCTTTATAACCTCCACAATCAAACAGCCCAATGACAATCACTGTCCAGACTCATGGATGAAGAATGCCAATTGGATTGAGGTACTAAAGGATTGGCTAGTATCCAAGGATAAGTCATTAACTTCAGGAGAGATGGAGTAAGGGTAAAATATTACAATAAAAATAAAAGTTATTTCATAATTTTAGGAGTTTAAGTACATTTTTTATTTGAAAATGGTCCTGTCCTATTATAACCAAGACAGTTTTAAAGATTGCATTTTAAACTACTAAAATTGAGAATATAATCACCAGCTTTGTGGTTTTACTGCTAACAATTACCCAGGAAGAATTATTTAAAACATTAAATGCTGGCTCTCCCGATGGAGCAGTGAGTAAATGCACGAGTTCCGAGATACAAGAGAGGCAAAAAAACAAAATACAGGAAAACGCTCTTGCACATTCCCACCCACAGCCAGCCTGACCCCCATTTTTCAGGCAGTACCATTCAATGACAGACAAACTCGAATGCAAATTACTATAAAAATAAATTGTTAATTCATCCCTATGAATGAATTCTTACCTGCAAATTTAGTTATGTAAAGCTTTTGATTCATCAGCTTGGAAATTATGCATTTATCTGCTTGTTGACATGTTACATGTATAATTACTGTACTGCCAAGCTGACAAGACATTTGATAAGATTGCATAAACACACATGGAGGACATTGTATAGGCAGGGTACAGTGAAACAAGTAATTCCATGAATAGACTGACAATGAATCTGGCTGTGGCGTTTGAGAATTATCAAGCAACATAATCTACATTTTGTTTCCCAATAATCTATTATAAAATTCAATGGCACCAGTTACATAAAGCCATTCATTTTTTGATCTTTCATTAAGTCATGCTACCCTTAAACACACGTCTACACAGCGCTCTTTCCCCAATATTGTTAAAGGAGCCACAAAGGAAATTATAAAAGGGTTAAAATAGATGTTTTTCCCATAAATGTCACCAGGAGTACAAAATGGCTCAAGTTATTCAAAAGGTTTCTAAGGTATTTACTGAAAAGTCTTGATCTCCAATTTTAAACCTGGCAGAACACACTACGTATTGACTACACACCAACACACAACCAAATTCTGCAAAATGAAATATTACCAACAACCCTACACCCAGGCTCGCAAAATAAACTCACTAAAATAACATGTAGAATACACAAGTTTACTGTAACAATACAGTAATTCCATCAAGTGATCCAAATGTTGTCAAGCACTTTAACAAAGCTTGAGCCTATTATGATCATATAAACCCCTAAATGGAAATATTTTTAATTCACTTCTACTGCAAATACAACTCCCCACCACATTCTATTCCATACTTGTTCATAAGTTCAAGTGTTAAAAACGTTTGTTTGCTCCCTCAGAGGAACCAGAAGAGGGGAAAACAGGGCATGTGACATCAATTTAAAAAAATGTCATCATGATTGGAATCAACATTTTATTTTTAAAACAATTCTGTGTATTCATGCAGTGTTGTCACTAGAATATCATTAAATTGTAATGGCGAATGTGAAATTTTCATACTTGAATCATTTGAACTGAAAAACACCCAATAGTACGATCATAGGTTCTGTCCTTCCAAACTTAGGCTCTGACTGGAGAAAGCATTTTGAGCCATGTAACACTAGGACAGGTTTAACCAAGCTTTTGATTTCATGGGTGCATAGCTATGTACCATGGAGCACCAGATGTCACATATAAAGTTTAAATCCAGATTCCCATTAATTCGCATACATCTCAAATTGCCAATACTAACAGATCTTGGTATCCTGATTTTGGGTTTATCCACCAATGAAGCAACACCATTAAAAACAGCCCTTTCCAAACCCTCCAAGCCACAAAATTCAAATAGAACAAGCTAGCAGAGAAATAAGAACAAAAAGGATGAAGTTGCCGGGCTTAAAAGGGCTGTCGAAAGCCAGGATTCAGAAGTGGCAGGTTGGACACCCTACACACAGGTCAGGCATTGGTGTTTACAGGTCTGTCACTTACTTGTGATGGTAGCAATGAAAGCAATCTGAAGTGATGAATTGTTATACAGTATTAATGTTTTTCAACCTCAACGGCATAACACTGAACCATATTGAGTTAAGTGTAATTTTCCTATAGTGTACTGGTATCAATACACTAAATATTCCTACTGACAAGAGTCATAGCCTACGGTAGCGTGAAGGTCCTGCTCCGCAGTGTCTTAGATTGGTTATATCATGGGCTGTATTTCAGATCACTGGCAACATGTGCAAAAGAATGAGCTTGCAGATGTTCAAAAGTCACTTTCATGGTTAAGTTTCTGCCTCCTTGCCTTCTCTGCACTTGGATAAAATATACAGGCCAGCCAATACAAAAACTGCTGCCACAGCAGAATAGCAACCAACAGGCACCTTCCTGATAGCCATGCTGTCCAACACTGCTTGACGTTTGCCGTCAGTGGCATTGTGCCTTCGTGAAATGGAAAATAAATGACCTTTTGAGGTGTGTCTCGATGCCACTAAAGGGATTAGTACCTCACCATTTATATTACAACCGTTGAAATTGTTGTTGCTGCTTCTGGCAGCAGCACTAATACAAATGCAGTATTAAGCCCAACATCAAAGCAGCACCTTAACTGCACACCAGCGTGAACGTTTTCATTCCCTACATCATGCATCTCAGGTCCTGAATGAAACTACCAGTTTATCAAAACTGCGATCTCACACAAAATTGGCCTCTATGCTCCTGAGCTAGAAAGGGCAATGGTCAAGAGTTCCTACTCCTTACCACTATCCAAGGGCCCCAGCTAGAAAATGTGTGTTTGGACATCAGATGAGGATGGAATTGGACTTGGCTGTGATGCCCCTCCATGATAGAATAACTTATCGTCACTCACTGTCGAGTTTCATACAAATAAATATTTGCACTTGTGACAATTTATCACGATATATTTCAAAGACCTTCATACAATGAAATACTTTTGGAGTACAGTGACTTATGTAGGGAAAGGCAGCTGCCATGCTTCACCAGCAAAATCCAACAAAAAACTAGTAAGATGAATGAATGACCAGTTAGTTGTTTCATTGGTGGTGTTAGTTAAGGAATGTTGGCCAGGACACTCTGCAAACTTTGTTTTTTGAATGGTGCCATGGGATCTTCTAACATCCTTTGTTAAACTCATCTGAAGGATGGCCCCCTCCAACTACAAAGGTCTGCCTCAGTGCTGCACTTGAATGTCAGCCTAGGCTACACGTTCATGCCCTGGTACGAGAATTGAACTTGCAAACTTCTAACTAGAGGCAAGAACACAAACACACAAAAGAAGTGGCTACTTGGGCAAGATATCAGAACACACAACACAAGACACTGCCATCAGGAAAAGAGGGGAGGAAACAAAAACCAAGGAAGAGTGACAGAATACTGTTATGAAACATATTAACAACTGCACCATTCTAAAATTGCATAACGTTTGTACAGATTTCTGCAATTTTCAACACCACTACATGAAGACCAGGCACATTTAGTTCCGGTAACACATGAACAATTGCTTTCTCAACAAATGGGATAAAGTGGACATGTTGTCAAATGAAGGTTGATAACGAAGGATCTTACAGTTTCCTTCACCAAAACTCAAGTCGAGAACATACAGTTCAACAAAAAATGAGGTGCAATGTTATCAAAATAGCAACAAGAAAGCCTGCAACAGCACTACCAGCAATTGAGCTATTTTTCATTGTAGAATTGGATCTTGAACGGTACTCAAATTGGTAACTAAATAGGTCGAAGAGAGAAAATTGAATAAAAATGTAATAAACGACACAAATAACAATAATCAAAACGTTCAAAATAGGAAGGTCGTTTATGATTCATTCTATTCAAACAGTAAATGTTTGTCCCGAATTCACTACACAAGATTTTGTTATTGACCTCACGGTGTTTGGGTCGATGTTGGGGGCTCAGCTTTTCCCGCAGTGCCTCAGCCAGTGGCACTATTCCTGGCCCGGGTCTCACCAGCCAGGAAGGGAGGGAAAACATTCCTGCTGCCCAAACCCACCCACCATCACCGTCGCATACAGTAGAAGTCCCGGCATGCGGGATACTGCTGTCAGCAGAGCCCCAGGCTGCGGCCTAGCTCTCTGGGTTTGTGTGCTTCCTACATCCATAGGCATCCGATTAAAAAAAGACCGTCTCAGCCGCAAAAAGAAAAAAAATCACAGGCCCGCCGCACCCCGCCCCCGGGCTGCACACACCCGGGACGTGGCGCAAAAATAAAACTCACCTGGATTCGGGATATCGATCTCTGTGCCGTACCGGTCCCTCGGAATCGGGTTTAGGATTCACAGGAGGGACCGGGACTCGCTGGGCCGTTCCTAGGCTTCGCACCCGGAGGGCGCTTTCTTGGGTCACTCACACACACAGCGCTGCTGCTGATGCTGCTACTGTTACCGCCGCCGATCCCCCCGCCACCACTACCACTCCTCCTGGACTCGGGTCCACCAGACTGCCAGTATCCCAGGGTGCTGCGCGCCGAGACGATCGGGGCTGCCAGTATCCCAGGGTGCTGCGCGCCGAGACGGTCGAGGCCACGGCCACGGCCGTGAGACGCCAATCTTGCTGCCGCAAAGTTGGAATGCGGGAGGGCTGCACCTGCGCAGTGTTGCCGGCCAAAGTTAACCGTCCACTCGGCAGGACAGCAGCTTTCAAGCCTGCTGCCTCGCCCAGCCCAGCGCCCTCCTCTCCACCCGCTTGTCGTGAAACTAAGGACATTACGATGGCCGAGAGATGTGCCAATAAGTTCGAGCGAGCGAGGAGCTGGCTGCATTATTTTAAAATGGTACCGACATATGACAAGTTTTCTGCAACCAAATTTTAATTGAATTTGTTAAGTTTCATTTAAAGTATTTTTGTTAAGTTACAGTTTATTTGTTTATTGTTGCCACCAAAAGAGTACACTCATCTGAAACCTCATTCTCAGCATTGCTGTCTGTGCAGCTGCCTCAGAGGAGGGAGGGGAGGGGGAGAAGGGGTCTCTCAGAGAAGGAAGAGGAGACTGAGACTGGTGACCACTACAACTGCTACTGAGGTGCCTGGAGAGAGATGACAAGTTTTCTCTCTCTCCACTGAGCAGACATCCAAAGATATTGGACTAAATCAAAAACAGAAAATGCTGGGAACATTCATCAAGTCAGTCAGCATCTGTGAAGAGGAAATTACAGATGAATAGAAGGACGGGAAGAGGAGGGGGAAAACCTATATACACACACACACACACGAGAGAAAGTGGACCGACCTGAAAACTGCTTTAAAAGAAAACAGAACATGGTTAAATGGCTGGTGATATTAACATAATAAGAACATAAGAAGTAGGAGCAGGAGTAGGCCATACGGCCCCTCGGGTCTGCTCCGCCATTCAATAGGATCATGGCTGATCCGAACCTAGACTCACGTCCACTTCCCTGCCCCCTCCCCCTAATTCCCTTATCTGCTAGGAAACTGTCTATCTCCGTTTTAAATCTATTTAATGTCGCAGCTTCCACAGCTCTCTGGGGTAGCAAATTCCATAGATTTACCACCCTCTGAGTAAAGAAGTTTCTCCTCATCTCAGTTTTGAAAGGGCAGCCCCTTATTTTAAGATTATGCCCCCTAGTTCTAGTCTCACCCATCAGTGGAAACATCCTCACCGCATCCACCCGATCAATCCCCCTCACAATCTTATATATTTCGATAAGATCGCCTCTCATTCTTCTGAACTCCAATGAGTAGAGGCCCAACCTACTCAACCTTTCCTCATACGTCAACCCCCTCATCTCCGGAATCAACTGAGTGAACCTTCTCTGAACCGCCTCGAGAGCAAGTATATCTTTTCTTAAATATGGAAACCAAAACTGCACGCAGTATTCCAGGTGTGGCCTCGCCAATACCCTGTATAACTGTAGCAAGACTTCCCTGTTTTTATACTCCATCCCCCTTGCAATAAAAGCCAAGATTCCATTGGCCTTCCTGATCACCTGCTGACTAACTTTTTGTGTTTCATGCACCAGGACCCCCAGATCCCTTTGTACTGTAGCACTTTGCAGTTTCTCTCCATTTAGATAATAACTTGCTCTTTGATTTTTTCTGCCAAAGTGCATAACCTCACACTTTCCAATATTATATTCCATCTGCCAAATCTCTGCCCACTCACTTAGCCTGTCTATGTCCTTTTAATGTCCTCCTCACTCACTGCTTTCCCTCCCATCTTTGTATCGTCGGCAAACTTGGATATGTTGCACTCGGTCCCTTCCTCCAAATCGTTAATATAGATTGTAAAGAGCTGGGGTCCCAGCACTGACCCCTGCGGAACACCACTAGTTACTGATTGCCAGCCCGAGAACGAACCATTTATCCCAACACTTTGTTTTCTGTTAGATAGCCAATCTTCCACCCATGCCAGTATATTACCCCCAATCCTGTGATTTTTTATCTTGATCAGTAATCTTTTATGTGGCACCTTGTCAAATGCCTTTTGGAAGTTCAAATGCACTACATCCACTGGTTCCCCTTTATCCACCCTGTATGTTACGTCGTCAAAGAATTCGAGCAAATTTGTCAAACATGACTTCCCCTTCATAAAACCATGCTGACTCTGTCCTATTAAATTATGTTTATCCAAATGCTCCGTTATTGTTTCCTTAATAATGGACTCCAACATTTTACCAACCACAGATGTTAGGCTAACTGGTCTATCGTTTCCAGCTTTTTGTCTACTTCCCTTCTTAAGTAAGGGTGTTACATTAGCAGTTTTCCAATCTGCCGGGACCTTTCCTGAGTCCAGGGAGTTTTGGAAAATAATCACCAATGCATCCACAATCCCTACCGCTACTTCTCAAGACCCTAGGATGTAGGCCATCAGGTCCGGGGGATTTATCCGCCTTAAGTCCCATTATTTTACCGAGTACCACCTCCTTAGTGATTTTAATCGTGTTTAGCTCCTCCAGCCCCCCATTGCCCCCTGTTTGCCCAGTGTTGGGATATTTTTAGTGTCCTCTACTGTAAAGACTGATACAAAATATTTGTTCAGCGTCTTTGCCATCTCCATGTTTCCCACCACTAGTTTCCCGGTCTCATCCTCTAAGGGACCAACGTTCACTTTAGCCACCCTTTTTCTTTTTATATAGCTGTAGAAACTCTTGCTATCTGTTTTTATATTTTTTGCTAGTTTACTTTCATAATCTATCTTCCCTTTCTTAATTAATCTTTTAGTTATTCTTTGCTGGCTTAATAGGAAGGAAATAATAGGAAGAAGCATAATTAAATCAATTACTGCCCACATCAAGGGTGCAGACTGCCCCACCTCCTATGTGAATGTTTTTTTCTCCCCATCGCTTAGTTTCTTTTCTCTTTAAATGCTGTTCATGTGTAATTTTTTCCAAGTTCTGTTGAAGTATTACACCTGAAAAGTTAATTTGTGTTCCCTCCACAGACGTTGACTGACCTGTTGTGTGTTCCCTGCATTTTCTGTATTTGTTTCTGAGAAGATATGTCATCTTGTAAAGGTACCTTGCAAAATACCTTTACCTTATTAAAAAAAAACAAAAAATGCGGGAAATACTCAGCCAGTCAGGCAGCATCTGTGTAGAGAGAAACAAGAGTTAACGTTTCAGGTCTGTGACCTTTCGTCAGGACCTTTACCTTATGTGGCTCTGGATACCGTAGATATACTTTAATAACAGGCAAAATAGATATATCTCAATACAAAACAAACAACACCTCAATAACCAGTAAACAGAACATTCTGTAGGTGAATACCCAATTATACAGCACATTTCTTGATTTTTTATTTTTGTTTGTGTTAAAAATTGCCTTGGTAGGTATACCTCTCTGTTATCCAGTATTTTTCATCAGCCGGCACCATCCTGGTCCCATAGGTGCTGGATAAGAAAGAGTTGCATGTGCATATGAGGTGCGCATGCACAAGTTCTGGGTTTAGGCATGCGAAGCGCAAGCGCTAAAACCTGGAACTTGCGATCTGTCAAGAATCCTCTTGACAGATCCTCCGCATCCCCAGGAGATGGGCCTCTGCGGGTGGAGAGTTGCGCTATTTGACCAACTTCCACCCGCTGAATGCCCATGAAATTCTTACGCCTGGTAAAAGCAGGCGTAAGGCCTGATTTTACCAGCGTAAGAGTTTAAAAAAATAGAAATATAAAATTTTATCACTCATTTATACATTAAAAACCCTGTTTTTATTTTTAGCCCCATTAAAACATAATTTTTTTAAATTAAATTTTTGTTTAAAATATTTAATAAAATGGCATTTTAATTAATTTTAAATATGTAATTATTTATTGATTTCATGTGTTTGTGTATTTTTAAGTGATCCCCATTCATACTTATGGGAGTTCTATACGTACAGAACTCCTGTAAGCATGAATGGGGATTCCCTTTTATTGGTTGGGCTGGCCCACGTGATCCCAGGGCTGCTTGCGAATGGCATGCGCCCCAGGGATACGTGGGCCTCTGCCCGTGGGTACCCGGAGAGGCCCAGGATCGCAAGCCTCTGTATCTCCCGGGTCACCTGGTAAATGCGTAGATATTTTACAGGTCGGAGGCATCTGATCACAAATGTTGGGCCATTACTTAAAGTACAATAAAGATGCAAAAGCTCATGTTTCTGCAGTTATTGTATTATGTATATGTCACATGGCACCCTCATGCATCCTTAAAGCAACATTACCAGAAGATTAGGAGCACGTCACCTACCTGCAATCTGGTTAGAAAATTGCGCACACAGCATGAAAAACCAAAAAGTGGGGGAAAGAATGAGGAGGGGACTAACTAAAGGAACGCGCACTCTCCCGTCATATATTTTGTCAGAAACTTTCAATATGTAAAAATACATGAAATACTTGGATAGCATCGCATAATTGTAAAATCTGCCATATGAATGGTTAATTCACTTTATGACCGTTAATTTAAAAAGAAATGTCCTGGGATGTGGGCATTGCCGGCAAGTCTGCATTTATTGCCCATCCTAGTAGCCATGAGAAGATTGTGGTGGTCCTCCTCCTTGAATCACTGCAGTTCAAATGGTGATGGTGCACCCACAATGGCATTGCGTAAGGTATTCCAGGATATTGACCCAGCAACGACAAAGGGAATGCCAATATATGTCCAATTCAGAATGGTGTGTGACTTGGAGGGGAACTTGGAGGTGATGGTATTCCTTTTCAATGGTAGATGTCGCAGGAAAGGAAGTTGCTGCAGTGCATCCTGCAGATCATAAATACTACTGCCACATTGTGTTGCTGGTGGATGGGGTGTATATTGAACTTAGTGGCGAGGGCGCCGATTAAGCGGACTGCTCTGTCCTGGATGGTGTTAAGCTCCTTGAATGTTGTTGCAGCTGCACCCATCCAGGGCAGTGGTACTGGTAAGTATTCCATGACACTCCTGACTTGAGCCTTGTAAATGAAGGAGAGGCTTTGAGGAGTCGGGAGGTGAGCCACGCAGCCTCTGCACTGCACTTGTAGCCATGGTGTCGATGTGGCTGTGCATACTATGCATTGTGCAGGCTCATGTCATGGAGATTTTGTTCAAGTAATTTCCTACACTAGTAAATCTATAAATATTTATTGTGAAAATTATCAATGGTCTTGTTTGAGAATAAATTAAAATTACACTCACATAGAAACAGGAGTAGGCCATTCGGCCCTTCGAGCCTGCTCCGCCATTCAACGAGATCATGGCTGATCATCCAAACCCTAGCACCCGGTCCCTACACCGACAGCCATCCCACACAAGCCCTATGCCCGTAACCCCACGTATTTAATCCCCCCTAACACTAAGGGCCAATTTTTTTTTAAATCATGGCCAATCAACCTAACCTGCACATCTTTGGACTGTGGGAGGAAACCGGAGCACCCGGAGGAAACCCACGCAAACACAGGGAGAATGTGCAAACTCCACACAGACAGTCACCCGAGGCCGGATTTGAACCCGGGTCCCTGGCGCTGTGAGGCAAGAGTGCTAACCACAATGCCACCGTGCTGCTCACTGGAGGATTAAGATAGTGATATTATTTGTTTCTAATTTACAGTTTTACAGATGACAAAATCCTTCTAAACATTAATCATTACAAAGCCAACTAGTAAGGTCATGGCTGCTTACGTACTCCATATGTGGGAAGTCAAGACCTTACCTGACTCCACCACCCCTCCCCCCCTGGAGGTGTGGTGGACATGGAAAACAAAGGATACTGAAGCTTATATACTGACTACACTGTAAGCAGGAACTCTTTCACAAAAAATAGCACCATTTGGAATTATTTCTGGGTCCCCATATCAAGAAAGAGACAATTAAAACAGAAAGACTACTTCGTTCATCTAATAGTTATTCCCATTGTAGAGGCTATTAATCCACTATATTTTCAGATTTTGCAAATTTGCCAAGTTCCCCTCTCAAGAGTTAACACAGCCATCTCTACATTCTAATATATTCTGTCAAGTACAGGTAATTGTAATTCAAATAATAACAAATTGCATTTATATAGCACCTTCAACGTAGTAAAACATCCCAAGGCACTTCACAGGAGTGTTATCAAACAGAATTTGACAGCAAGCCACATAAGGAGATATTAGGAAAGCTGAAGGTACGGCTGCCAATGGTGGAGTGATGAAAATTGGGGATGCGCAAGAGGTCAGAATTGAAAGAGTGCAGAGATCTCGGAGGGTTGTAGGGCTGGAAGAGGTTATAGAAATGGGGAGGGGTGAGGCTATGGACAGATCTGAAAACAAGGTTGCAAATTTTAAAATTGAGGCGTTAGACTGGAGCCAATGTAGGTCAGAGGTGATGGGTGAACGGGACTTGGTGCGAGTTAGGATACGGGCAGCAGAGTTTTGAATGAGCTCAAGTTTACGGAGGGTGCAAGGTGGGAGGCTGGCCAGAGTATTGGAATAGTCGAGCCTAGAGGTAACAAAGGCATGGATGAGGGTTTCAGCAGCAGATAAACTGAGACGGGGCAGAGATGGGCGATGTTACGGAGGTGGAAGTAGGCGGTCTACATTTTAAAATAAAAAAGCTCACGCTTCCAATTTGACCATGTTAAGAGTCAAAAATGTAATTTGCATTGTGTTTCCACCGAGCATTAACCCCATATAAGGGGAAAGTTCTGCCCAGATGAAATAATCATATCTCTGTTACACCAGCAGCTGTTACTTTGTCATGCTTAGTACACAATGATCCATCAAAAAGTAGCCAGCTCTCACTCTAGTAATGACATGATGAGTGTCCAATATTTTCCTCCATTCTAGTGAACCATTTCTAAAGATGGAAGAGATTTTTGTATATTGATTTAGACAGTGATTTATACACTTATCTAACCTTATCTTAAAATAGTGTTTTTTTTAATTCCTTCCCTTTAATTTTTCTACTTTTTCTCTCCTCTTCTGAGGCTAGTGATTGATGCTTGGATATGGTTCTGAAATGACCATTTGCTTTTGCTCTAGCTATGTTTCTGCAAATGTGTGTCCATCTGGCATAAGAAATCAAAATGTTTACATATTTTTCCCAAAGGGCTGCAGTTTTATGCCATGCCCTAAAATCTTGGGTGAGCAAAGATTTACATAAACCTGACAAAATGGGCCTTTAGGGCAACAGAACTTTCTGAAGCCAGTTGCACTAGAGAGATGGGCCTAGAAATTCGATTTAACCCGGGGCAGAATGTACACAGGAGGTGGGGTGTACATTACACGTGCCCATTCACGTAGTCATAGGGATCATGGGAAATTTGTGATGGCAGCTTGTTATCATGAGACAGGTATGAAGCAAACACTATCTGCACTATTTATGGGATGCACGCCTGTTTGGGGGTGCGGAAATCGGGCGTCACTGGTGCCACTTAGGCAGCCTGCACCTCTTAAAGGGGTGGTGCACTGTAGCTGCAGGTAGCAGGAAAGGCTTCAAACTGGGTGAAATGGCTTGGAAGACCTGCAGATTGCCCCCCTCCCCGATTCTCAGATACAGCATTAGAGTCCCTTGTGCACGCAGTCAACAGGAGGAGGGAGACCCTTTTCCCCCTCTGGGGGCAGAAAGCCCTCCAGGCAACACGTGTTGACAGTGGGAAGAGGCAGCTCCTGAGGTCAATGTCAGGTGCTTAGCTCCCAGGGCATGGCTACAATGCCAAAAGAAGTTTAATGACTTCACCAGGGTTGTCAAGCTCACTGCTCACAACCCTCCCCTCCCCCGCTTCCCTTCACTCTCCTACAATCACTGCAACACACTTCACTCCGCCTCCTTTTGCTCTTACACACACTGCAACTCCTATTCTTAGGACTATTGGAACCCTCACTTCCCCATACCTCATAGCATGCACACAGCATCTATACTATTCGATCCTAACAGGCACATTCACAAAACAGCACACCAAGTTACCACTGACACCCTCTTCTTTCTTGCCGAAGAAGGTGGCACACAACATGAGAGAGCAGGCGGTGACCAGAGTATGACATGTCCTGTCACCACTGGAGGAGCTGGTTCTGGAGATAACGGGCAGTGGGCGAGTCAAGTGGACAGGCCGGAGATGTCCCACAGGATTCTTAACACCTTACCCTCTTTTCCCTATCTCAATTCTATATCACCCGACGCACTCTGCATGAGAAACTACAGCTTCTTTCAGCAGCTGTTTATTTCTCTCTGCTTACCCTTGGCACTAAAACCTAACACTTGTCCCTCTCTTTAAATTCAGGTACAGAAAATGTACAGGGCCCTGTGGCAGCTCAAGAGGAGGAGGGGAGCTTTCCTGAGATGGAATGCACAACAATGTTTTTACAATTAGGTCTCAATTAGTTTGCAAATGTAAAGATTGCAAACGTAGCAGAATTCCTGATGGGAAGAACTAGTCCATGCCCATTTGACTGCTATTGTAGGGGAGCCGGATCAGTTTCATCCTTTTGCTCATCACCAATTCTGCTGCTGAAAGCCATATCAAAGATACTGAATTGTGGGTGGGGGAAGCTGAAGCATCCAGAGTTGATGACTATCTCCAATAATATCATTCTGCTCTGTTAAACTGACTCAATTCTTCCTCTAATCCAACTGCTGCAATGGTATCAAACTCTTTGAAAGCATCATAAAATTGCTTGCAAAGTTTTAATTCAGTGATTATAAACACGTGCAATTTATACAATGAGGATTCAATTACATAATGAAAAGTTCATTAAGTTGTTTACCCATGACATGATACCATTATGTGCTGATGACAATAATGCCATTTGGCTCTTGTGTCACTTGTGTTTATTTAGGGCCCTATCACTTCAGAATTCCTCACACACTTCACATAATGAAATCGTTTGACGTGCAGTGCAGTGACTGTTGTTGTGTGCACAAAAATGTGAACCAAAAACATTTACAAACAGCAGAGATGAATGAGCAGTTAGTCTGTGTTTTTGGTGCCATTGGTTGAGGGAAGAATGTTGGCCAGAACACTGGGAGAGCTTCCTGTTCTTTGAATAGTGCCACTGCATCAATAATGTCCACCCAAACTACAGTACTGGAATATGTAGAAGGCAGCAACAAAGCAGAGCCCCTTCAGTAATGCTTTGGAGTGTCAGCCTACATTATGGCTTCAAACTCTTGATATGGAGCTTAAACATACAACCTGCTGACCCAGAGTACCTCCTTCTATCCTTGGTTGTTTAACAGCATTTCTAATTAAAAAGCAATTCAATTTTTTTTAATTTGCCATATGTACTAGTACAATGGAATGCTTACTCCCCGTAGGGACACGTCAGCTATTTTTACAGCGCCGTGTTCAGAAAGTCAATTCTTTGGCATCCAGTGGCAGTGGGAGCACGATGTCCCTCAGCCACTCCGTCCTCCTCGTTACCGCGGCCTCCTCCTCACTGTTGCCGGCTCGGCTCCACGTGTGGTGGCCTGCTTCTCCCACTCACCCTCTGGCCACCATTCCCGGCTCCCCTCCTCCCAGTCGGACTGTGAGTCGTCGGGACTGCTGCTGCTGCTCGAGGTGCTGCGCTGCCTCCGCCCGACTCGCCGAACACATCCTCCGGTCGCCGCGGCCTCCACCTCACCGTCGCCGGCTCCACGGTCCGACGGCCCGGGCCTGCTTCTCCCGCTTCCGGTCCGGCCTCTGGCCGCCATGCTCGGCTCCCCTCCTCCCAGTCTGAATACTTCCCCACTGAGGAGCAGCCAGCCGACGTGCTCTAGTGGGTTGACGTGGCTGCTGCTGCGTCCCGATGCACTGCGCTGCCTCCACCCGACTCGCCGAACACCTCGCTCCGGTTGCGGGAGCGAGCGGCGAGAGCGGGCCGCCCGAAGCAGGGAGAGCGCGCTAGCGCCGGACCGTCTCGGTCGCCATCTTGACTCTCATACAAGCATACTTGCACTCTCTATATTTTGGAGGAGTTGTGGAGAGCAGGATGTACACTTACATATTTATGGATTGCACAGTGATCCAGCTGCTGTAAAGAGGAATGCTGAATACCATCCAGCACATATTGAACGTACAAATCCCAACTGAGCTTGCATTCTGCTTATGAGCCTTCTCATATGAGGATATCATTAGTGAAGTGAATAAAAGGTCAGCCATTGGAACTTTATATAGTATGTGACCAGAAAATACAACACACTCCACTGGCTCCATACAAAGTTCTCCAATTACACTTGTTTTGGAATCTTTTGAGCACTAGCTTTGGAGAAATTACAGATAACCCCGGAGTTTGCCTGAAGCTGTTTGACAACTTGTGGGAAATTAGACTTTTTTGATCAGGAGCGAAAAGCTGGACACGTCTGCAACCATAGCAGTATCAGTGAAGCTGGCATGAGATTCTATTGATATTTGAGATCTCCTTTTATTCATTCTTTGCCTTTTTTAATACTATACATTTTGGTCTCAGTAAAATAAAACAATATAAATTAAAAGTAATGTCAGAATTACATTAATTAAAGGCTCATTGTGAGAGGTAGGTCCGATCTCATCATTAAACACAAGCCACACAATTCACAAGAGCATATAATTGGGGCTAAAAATCCCAACGCTATCAAGACTGTTGTATAAGTATCATGAATTAACTTATGCTATTTTCTAATTAATTACTGATGATAATTCTTGACTTTTTTGATATTGTTTTCCTCTGCCCTCCAGAAAACCCGACCACGTAACATTACAACAATCTCAGCTATAGTATTATTAATGATTGGATAACAAGATCATAGGAACAATTGGCATCTAACCACCAATAGTGTTATAACTGAGATATTCTTCTACCTAAGAATGTTGCAGAGATTGGAGAAAGACGGGGGGAAGCGATATTAAGGAACATAAAACAGGTTATGAAATGTGATGAATTTGAAATTTTGTAGCATTACTATGTTAATTCATTTCAGTCAAAGCAAAGAAAATGCATCCATTGTGTGTCAAGAGATGAAGACTTGCATTGTGTCTCTCTGGTAAAATTGCTCAGAAGTTATATTAAAAAAGTTAAAATGCCCAGAATCCTATGCAATGTAGAGCTTCCTCTAAGGATCCCCCCTGCCCTAGCCCTGAACTTGCATCTTTCTCCAGTTTCTCTCCGATCTCCCCTCATGACCTCTCCACGCTCATCTTGCCCATGAGACCCACTTCCTGCTCCCTCGACCCTATTCCCACCAAACTACTGACCACCCAACTTCCTTTTCTGGCTCCCATGTTAGCTGACATTGTTAACAGTTCTCCTCAGGTACTGTCGCCCTTTCCCTCAAATCTGCCGTCATCACCCCTCTCCTCAAAAAACCAACCCTTGACCCCTCCGTCCTTGCAAACAACCACCCTATCTCCAGCCTCCCTTTCCTCTCCAAAGTCCTTGAACATGTTGTGGCCTCCCAAATTCGTGCCCATCTTTCCCGCAGCTCCATGTTTGAATCCCTCCAATCAGGTTTCCGCCCTTGTCACAGTACCGAAACGGCTCTAATTAAAGTCACAAATGACATCCTTTGTGACTGTGACAAAGGTAAGCTATCCCTTCTCATCCTTCTTGACTTGTCTGCAGCCTTTGACACGGTTGAGCACTCCATCCTTCTTCAACGCCTCTCCACCGTCGTCCAGCTGGGCGGGACTGCACTCGCCTGGTTCCATTCTTATCTATCTAATCGTAGCCAGAGAATCACCTGCAATGGCTTCTCTTCCTGCTCCCGCATCGTTACCTCTGGTGTCCCCCAAGGATCTATCCTTGGCCCCCTCCTATTTCTCATCTACATGTTGCCCCTTGGCGACATCATCTGAAAACACAGCATAACTTTCCACATGTACGCTGATGACACCCAGCTCTACCTCACTATCTGTTCTCGCGACCCATCCATGGTCTCTTAAATTGTCAGACTGCTTGTCCGACATACAGTTCTGGATGAGCAGAAATTTTCTCGAATTAAATATTGGGAAGACCAAAACCATTGTTTTCGGTCCCGCCACAAACTCCGTTCCCTAGCCACTGACTCCATCCCTCTCGCTAACATCTGTCTGAGGCTGAACCACACTGTTCGCAACCTTGGTGTCATATTTGACCCTGAAATGAGCTTCCGACCACATATCCGCAGCATAACTAAGACCGCCTATTTCCACCTCAGTAACATCGCCCGCCTCAGCTCTTCCACTGCTGAAACCCTCATCCATGCCTTTGTTACCTCTAGACTTGACTATTCCAATGCACTCCTTGCTGGCCTCCCACATTCTACCCTACGTAAACTTGAGGTCATCCAAAACTCGGCTGCCCGTATCCTAACTCGCACCAAGTCCCGTTCACCCATCACCCCTGTGCTCGCTGACCTACATTGGCTCCCGGTTAAGCAATGCCTTGATTTCAAAATTCTCATCCTTGTTTTCAAATCCCTCCATGGCCTCGCCCCTTCCTATCTCTGTAATCTCCTTCAGCCCCACAACCCCCCGAGATATCTGCGCTCCTCTAATTCTGCCCTCTTCAGCATCCTTGATTTTAATCGCTCAACCATTGGTGGCCGTGCCTTCAGCTGCCTCAGCCCTAAGCTCTGGAATTCCCTCCCTAAACCTGTCCGCCTCTCTACCTCTCTTTCCTCCTTTAAGATGCTCCTTAAAGCCTACCTCTTTGACCAAGCTTTTGGTCATCTGCCTTAATTTCTCCTTATGCAGCTCGGTGTCAAATTTTGAATACTCCTATTAATACTCCTGTGAAGCACCTTGGGACATTTTACTACGTTAAAGGCGCTATATAAATTTACAGGATGTTCTTTCTATTTCTTCCTCCCCTCCTAACCCCCCCCCCTCCCCTGTCTCTGCACCTGCTTAATATCTGTTACATCTCCAGCTTTTTCCAGTTCTGATGAAGGGTCCCAGACCTGAAACGTTAACTCTGTTTCTCTCTCCACGGGTGCTGCCTGGCCTGCTGAGTATTTCCAGCATTTTCTGTTGTTATTTTGGATTTCCAGCATCCGCAGTATTTTGCAATTATATATAAATTTGTTGTTGTTTTCATCACAAAGAGCAAGTTGAATCTTAACTAGCAGATCCGGGTGAAGGAAAAACTGTCATGACTGGTCTCATCTACTTCGGTTATAGGCAAGTTACTAGAAAGGTTCATTAGAGATAGACTTGACATAGGAAGGGTTAATTGAGAATCTTTACATGGCTTCTGGAAAAGAAGATCCTGTTTCACAAATCTGATTGAATTTTTTGAGGAAGGTATTGGGCTGCAGATAGTAATTTTATTTTCAAACAGTAGGCTACTAAATAATGAGTCCTGTGGGCAGAGTTTGGATTAATTAAGGAACTGGTAGCATTATCGTAGGCAAAAGATAGTTACAGTATTAATGGTAGTGGTTCTGTAGGGGACTGGCTACTAGTGAAGAAGTGATAAGATCAGTGTTGGGATTGTTGCTATTCATCTTTATTAATAGAGAAAGGCGTCGGGGGAACTGTACGCAAGTTCTTGGATGGTACAAAGATATATGTAGGGGTAAGGACCTTAGATGAGGAAAAGAGATTACAGGCAGATCTAGATAAGATGGGGGAGTGGGCCCACATCTGGCAGAAGGCCTTTAAAATAGATAAATGTAGTATTATGAACATGGGTAGGTGCAACATCAAGAATTGGATAATTGCCAATGTAACTCCACTATTTAAGAAGGGTAAGAAAGGTAGGAAATTATAGGCCAATTGGTTAGGCCAATCACTTAATCTATCAACACAAAAGCAAAATACAGCGGATGCTGGAAACCTGAAATAAAAACTGAAAATGCTGGAAACACTCGGCAGGTCAGGCAGCATCTGTAGAGAGAGAAACAGAGTTAACGGCCGGAATTTTCCCGCTGCCGGTTATGCGGGTTTGGAGGTGGGTCGGCAATAAAAGTTGCCAAAATTGTGAGCGTGTCAGGAACCCGCCATCATCCCGCCACCTCGCGCATTTTACTCGTGCGCGTTTCCTATCGCGCCACGGATCCGAACGGCAGAGGCAGGCGATCTAATAGAAGTAATTAAGTGCTTGTTGTGAGATCCTTAACAAGGTTTTTAACCAGAGCTTTTGATTTTTACTGGATGACCACGGGAATCACGCAGCTCGGAAACCTCATCTGTCAACGTGAGGCGGAAGCTCAGTGGCCGTTGAGTGAGGTCATTAATGGAGAGCATGGAAATCCAAATAAATACTCCTACATGACACCTGCTTTCTTGCCTAAGGGAAAGGCTCTTGCTGACTCCATTCTGAGCACAGATTTAGCTGTCTAGAGTTTAAAAGTCTTTTCTGCAATCTCAGAAGCCACTCTCACCACATTGCTAGTAATTATTACAACATTGACATTGGCCCTCTGACCTCTACTTGACCTGCCATCTATTACATCAGCATGAGTGGACCAAGATGAGCCCCAGCAGCAGCAGGCACACCAACAGCAGCAGCAACAACACCATCAACCTTCTCAACAACCTGATGCCCCACAGGACAGAGGGCATCAGCACATGGCTGTCAAAGTCACCGGTGCCCTCAACTTCTTCACCTCAGGCTCCTTCCAGGGATCTTCAGCAGACATTTGCAGCATCTCGCAGTTGGCCGCCCACAGATGCATCACACAGGTCACCGATGCCATGTTTAACAAGTCAGCCAATTATGTGAACTTTGCCACTGATGAAGCCAGTGTTACAGAGATGGCGCACAGCTTTGCTACTCTAGCTGGCTTCCCACGGGTGCAGGGCATCATCAACTGCACACATGTGGCCATCAGGGCATCCCCATATCACCCAGGAGTGTTTGTGAACCACAAGGGCTTCCACTCCCTCAATGTGCAACTGGTCTGCAACCATAGGAAAATCATCGTGCATGTGTGTGCCAAATTCCCTGGTAGCTGTCATGACTCGTGCTGCGCCAGTGCACCCTCCTTCAGCTCTTCGCTCCGCCAAATACACTTACCGGCTGGCTGTTTTGGAGACAAGGGCTATCCACTAAAGACATGACTCATGAAATCCTTGAGGAGGCCAAGTACTGAGGCCAAGGAGAGATATAATGAAAGCCACATGTCCACCAGATGAGCAAACAGTAGGCATGCTGAAGATGCACTTCAGATGTCTTGACAGATCTGGAGGAGCCCCTCAGAATGCACCAGCCAGGGTCTCCAGAATCAACATAGCGCAGCAACGAGGATTAGAGCTTCATGAGGAGCAAGGCGCACATCCCAGTGTCTCTTCAGAGGAGGAGGAGCAGGAGGAATCTGAGGTCCAGATGGCACCACCAGCGAAGCACATTGCTGCCCAGGAGGCAAGGGTTGGCCTCATCATGGCCAGATTTACTTAACTTCCTGCATTGCACCCATATGGCTACCACATGCTGTGCCAAGTCCACCACCACCCAACAGCACCATAAAGCATCCCTACAAAGACCAAGCCATTCCTTTCACACTGACCCCCATTGCTGGAGGTTATGTAATGTCGCACCATTCACTCCAACTCACAAAGCCACTTCCAAGGTAGCAGACAAAAATGGGCATGACTGGAAAGCAGTGAAAATAAATATTTTCATATGTGTGATAACAGTAACGGAACCTTGACAATAACACTTCTTTATACACCCATGTGGATACCCTTGTGTAATTAGGATAGTGGCTTTTTTCTTTTACTCGTGCTTCTACGAGGTGCAACCCCTGTGGCTTCAACAGAGGTAGAGGCATGCTGCTCACTTCCCTACTGCGACTGCGCAGACACTTTTGGCAGATGTCCCCTGGGTTTTGGAACCTGTGAGAGCCCCGTAAGAGACTGCTCCTCTTGCGACTGTGCAAGGGCACACTTGGCCATCGCGATCCAAGGAAGCATCTCGGTCTCTGAGTGAGGGGAAAGCAATGGGGAGAAGTAGAAGCGCTTTGAGAGGAGCCCCCCACTTCCATGTCCCCTCTCACCATCCATCATTCCTCTCATGAGCTACCCTCACTTCCCTGCTAGCAAGAAGCTGGAGAGCACCTTGCTGCACAGCAGTGGGGCCATGAGGACCCAAATCTACGTTTAGACCCCTCCTAGAGAGGAGGTCTATGAACCTCTGCTATCTGTTCTCCATAGCTAGCATATGCTCATGTGAGTGGCGCATTAGCTGCTCCATTCAGGTCGCCATACTTTCCATAGAAGAGCAAATCGTCACCGTCGCCTGCGACATGGTGTTACTCATGTTGAAGATGGACTCCTCCATTCTCTGCACAGTTGCAGACTTCGCGGCTGCAAAACCTGCCAGAGCCTCCTGCATGTCTTGCTGCCCCTCCAGGGGAGTTATCCCTGGTGTCCTGGCCAATATTTATCCCTCAATCAACATAACAAAAACAGATTATTTGGTCATTATCACATTGTTGTTTGTGGAACCTTGCTGTGCGCAAATTGGCTGCCGCATTTCCCACATTACAACAGTGACTACACTTCAAAAAGTACTTTGTTGGCTGTAAAGCGCTTTGAGATGTCCGGTGGTCGTGAAAGGCGCTATATAAGTGCAAGTCTTTCTTTTCTTTCTCCAGGATCACCCTCTTTCTTGGTTAGTCAGATGGGGATGTGATAATGTAGATAGAGAGAGAGGGATGGGTGGATGTGCAAGGTATGTAGGTGTGAGTAATGATGTGCAGGAGTAGGATTGGGAAGGCAGAGTGATGGGGATGTGGTGACAGGCACATCAGGATGAAGGCGATTGTGGCTTTGCACTCACCTTTCCTGATCTCATCAGATCAATGAACCTCTTCCTGCACTGTACCCATGTCCTCCTGACGACATCCCTGCTGTTGACCTCAGCAATTTCGAGCCATGCCCTTTTGGTCTCTTGGGGAGGTCTCTTCCGCCCATCAGCAGGGAAGAGGAACCTCCCTGCTTGCTCTGACACCCTCCACAAGAATATGTAGGGATTCATCAGAAAAGCGGGGTACAGCCCTTTGTCTTTGTCAACTCATTTTTCTGTTTCTCTGCAACAACATACTCTTCTCCAATACTCCATCCACACTCCAAGGCTGCTTTAAATATCCCTGCTGGAAATTAGTCATTGATGACGTCATTATATCTGTCAATGTCCCTTTGCAACGTGCTTCTCCCATCTACACTATTGTGCCACCTAACTTGGTGTCGTCAGCAAACTTGGATATATGGCTCTCTGTGCTGAAGCGCTCTTGCAGAGAGCTGGCACGGGCTCGCCAGGCCAAATGGCCTCCTTCTGTGCTGTAATCATTCTATGATATTCCTTCATCAAATATTCATTTATAAATATAATGAGAAGCTGGGGCCCCAGTACAGATCCCTGGGGTACACCACTAGTCACATCCTGCCAATTAGAGTACATACCTATTATCTCTATTCTCTGTTTCCTACCAACTAACAAATTCCCTATCCATGTCAATAGATTGCCTCCAATTCGATATGTTCCCATTTTTGTTAACAATCTCTTATGTGTAACCTTTTTGAATGTCTTCTGGAAGTCCATATAAATAACATCCATAGACACTCCCTTACCTACCACGTTTGTTACCCTCTCAAAAAATTGAACTAGGTTCATTAGACGTGACTTACATTTTACAAATGCATGCTGGCTCTCTCTGATTAGTTCATGTATGTCCAAATGCTCAGTCACTCTGTCCCTAATGTGTACAAAATTTTACTTTGACCAGCACCACAAAAACACCCCTGTTCTATCCACAAGTGCAATGTCGAGCTCCCTGCCACTTGCCAGTTCAATTCCCTGTCCCACTTCCACTCTGACCTCTGTCTCTGGCCTTCTATACTGTTCCATGAAGTTCAATGTAAACTTGAGGAACAGCTTCCTATCTATTAGGCACTTTCCAATCTTCTGGCCTCAATATTGACTTTAAATATGTCAGACCTTAGTTCCCACTTTTCCTTCAGCAGGAAGTGGGATGGGTATGCCAGCATTTATGAGGGGAGTGGGTGGGCCTGGTTGGTGTTTGGGTGGGAGCCTTCCATCAGAATACTGCTGTTGACCTGCTATTTAATCCTCCCCGGCTCCTGGGCTGTTTGGGCCTGCTCCACTTTACCTGTTTTTCGCACTTCCATTTCTACATGCCTTACACTCACCTCCTGTGCTATTCACACATTCTTTGTGTCTTTAATTTCTTTGATTTCTCCCATTATGCAACCCATTATCTCATGCTAATATCACTTCTGCCGTTTAATCATCTGTTGGCTACGGAAGCACTTTACAATCATTCTATTTCTTCTCTCTCGTTCGTGTGTGTGTGTTTCCCCCTTCCCTTTGTTCTACTCCTTTTTAAATGCTGTTCATCTGTAATATCCTCCAGTTCAGATGAAAATTGTCTGTTTTTGTTTTAGGTGAGTGATATTCTTGTGATGAAATATGCCATTCATCAGACTCTGTAGTTAACTGTATATATTGTATTGCCTGCTCCGGTGTTTGTACCTTGTATTGTGTATAGGGCACCGCCCCCTTTGTGTGTCGGCTCCACCCATACCTGGCCCTACTTAAGACAAGTCCAGGCTTGTCTTGCAGTAGAACAGCAGCACGCTAGGTGAAGCTAGGTGCAGACACCGGCATCTTTTCTTTGCTAATAAAAGCCTTGTTTTATTCTGCTAACTTCGAGTCTTGAAGTTATTGAGGCGCATCAATTTTATTAGCAAACTTTTAACGATGGATCAACTTTTGAAACCGGAACGTTTGAATTTGGACCCGCATGCTTCGGATGCATCGGCACGGTTTGGACACTGGTTCCAGTGCTTGGAATTCTTTATGGCCAACTCCAAAGCCGTCACGGCCTCTAAAGCCACCGGAGATGTGAAACTCGGGATCCTGCAGAATCGGGTAAGCCACCGGGTTTTTCCACTCATACAAGACGCCGCCACCTACCTGGATGCCTGCAACATTCTAAAGGCCCACTATCAGCGGCCTACCAACGAGGTGTACGCCAGGCACCTGCTTGCTACCTGCACACAGCAACCCGGAGAGTCGCTAGAGGACTTTCTAGTCACCCTAAAAGTGCTTGGCAAAGACTGCAAATGCAAAGACGTGAAAGCCACGGTATACACAGACGAGCTGATTCGGGATGCCTTTATCGCAGGCCTTAGCTCTAATTACATCCGGCAGAGACTGCTAGAGAAAACGGGCCTAGATCTGACACAGGCTGTGGACACAGCGCGGTCGTTGGATGTGGCTCAGAAGAACTCTGACTCCTACTCGGCAGGCCGCGCGGCCCACGCCACCTCTGCTTCCCCGCCCGGTAGCCCAACACCGTCGGGGCCCTGCTCTCCCCCCAGAAGCCCTACGACCGCCGCGACGCATCGGGGCCCCAAATGCTACTTCTGCGGGCAGCCGAAGCACACCAGGAACCTGTGCCCGGCGAAAGGCACCACCTGCTTTAAGTGCGGTAAGAAGGGGCACGTTGGGAAGGTGTGCAGAGGGAACCCCGCAGGCAAAACCGCCACCGCCGCGTGCGTGCCATGGGAGCGGCCATCTTGGACGCCATCTTGTCTGACCTCGTGGGGTCCGCCATCTTGCGAGCAGACAGCGTGGACGCCATCTTACCCGGCCTCGTGTGGCCCACCATCTTGTCCCAATCAGGGCCCTACAGTGGCGTCGATCACAGTGGACCAGTCCAGACCGCACCCACTATCCAAATCGATGGTGGACATTGAGGTAAACGGGTGCAAGGTTAAATGTTTAATTGACAGCGGGAGCACAGAGAGCTTCATTCACCCTGATCTGGTACAACGACTCTCTCTAACTATAGTCCCTACTCAGGGCAGGATCTCTATGGCCGACAAAACCCAGATATCGACTATTGTGGGTTACTGCGCGGTACGATTGTCCGTTAAAGACACTGTATATAATCATTTTAAACTGTTAATTATGAAGGATTTATGTGTGAGCGTGATCTTGGGCCTGGATTTTCAGTGCCACCACCAAAGCATCACGCTCAATTTCGGTGGGACCCAGCCGCCCCTCAGTGTGCGGTCTGGCTACCCCGAAGGTAAAGCCGCCTTCACTATTCGCGAACCTTACCCCTAACTGCCGGCCAATAGCGACCAAAAGCAGGAGGTACAGCTGGGAGGACAGGTGGTTTATCGCGACCGAGGTAGACAGGCTCCTGAAGGAGCGCATTATTGAACGCAGCAACAGCCCGTGGCGCGCCCAAGTGGTGGTGGTGAGGGGTAGCGAGAAGAAGCGGATGGTGATTGACTATAGTCAAACAGTCAACATCTATACCCAACTAGACGCCTACCCGCTACCCCGCATATCCGAGATGGTGAACCAAATCGCCCAATACCGGGTGTTCTCCACCATCGACCTCAAGTCAGCGTACCACCAGCTCCCTATCAGACCAGAGGACCGTTCGTACACCGCCTTCGAGGCAAACGGACGCCTCTACCAGTTCCTCAGAGTCCCCTTTGGGGTGACGAATGGGGTCTCGGTCTTTCAGAGGGAGATGGACCGCATGACCACCACTTGCAGGCAACCTTCCCCTATCTCGACAACGTCACCATCTGCGGCCACAACCAACAGGACCACGACTCAAACCTCGCGAGGTTTCTGAAAACCGCACAAAAACTCAACCTCACCTACAACGAGGACAAGTGCGTTTTCAACACCACGCGCCTCTGCATACTAGGCAGCGTGGTGGAGAATGGGGAAATCGGACCAGACCCCGACCGATTGCGCCCCCTACGGGAGCTGCCCCTGCCCAACACTCCCAAAGCCCTGAAAAGGTGCCTGGGGTTATTCTCGTATTATGCCCAATGGGTCCCTAACTACTCCGATAAAGCCCGTCCCCTCTTGAAAGCATCCTCTTTCCTGCTCTCTGCTGAGGCCCATGCTGCCTTCAAAAGCATTAAGCAGGATATTGAGCGGGCCACGCTACAGGCAGTGGACGAGAACACTCCCTTTCAAGTGGAAAGTGATGCATCTGACTTTGCCTTGGCGGCCACCCTCAACCAGGCAGGGTGGCCCGTAGCTTTCTTCTCGAGGACCCTCCAGGGGCCCGAGATCAGACACTCCTCCGTGGAAAAGGAGGCCCAAGCCATCGTGGAGGCAGTGCGCCACTGGCGGCACTACCTAGCCGGCAAACGCTTCACCCTACTTACCGACCAGCGGTCGGTAGCGTTTATGTTCAATAATAAACAGAGGGGGAAGATTAAAAATGATAAGATTCTTAGGTGGCGGATCGAGCTCTCCACCTTCGAGTACGACATCATATACCGGCCGGGGGCCCTTAACGAATCCCCCGACGCCCTCTCACGAGGGATGTGTGCCAACGCCACCGGGGATCGGCTACAGACCCTCCACAACGACCTCTGCCACCCAGGGGTCACACGGCTGTTCCACTTCATAAAGTCCCGCAACTTACCCTACTCGATTGAGGAAGTTCGGTCCCTGACCAGGAACTGCCGCACTTGCGCTGAGTGCAAGCCTCGGTTCTACCACCCTGATAGAGCCCACCTAATCAAAGCTACACGGCCCTTTGAGCGGCTTAGCTTAGATTTCAAGGGCCCCCTCCCGTCCGTCGACCGCAATGTTTACTTCCTGAACATTGTGGACGAATACTCCCGTTTCCCATTCGCCTTCCCCTGCCCAGACATGACCAGCGCCACGGTCATTAAATGCCTCAACTGCCTGTTCGGTATGCCAAGCTATATCCACACGGATAGGGGGGCGGCCTTCATGAGTGAAGAGCTACGCCAGTACATGCTGTCCAAGGGGATTGCCACGAGCCGTACCACCAGCTACAACCCCCGGGGTAACGGTCAGGTGGAGCGAGAGAACGGGACAGTATGGAGGGCAGTCACCCTAACTCTAAGGACCAAGGGCCTCCCTATCTCCCGCTGGCAGGAAGTCCTCCCAGATGTGCTCCACTCAATACGGTCACTATTGTGTACCGCCACTAATGCCACGCCTCATGAGCTAATGTTTGTGTTTCCCCGGAAATCCACCTCAGGCATATCCATACCGTCATGGCTCTCCACCCCAGGTCCGGTACTTCTGCGAAAGCATGTGAGGGGTCACAAGACGGACCCTCTCGTGGAGCCAGTGCACCTGCTCCACGCCGACCCACAATATGCGTATGTCCGGCACGCCGACGGACGGGAGGACACTGTGTCCATAAAAGACCTCGCCCCAGCCGGTAACAACAGCAACAATGACAACGACTACAACAACAACAACAACAACCACAACAACTATTACCCACCCACTATTCTTTCATCACCCCCGGAAGAACACCAGCCAACGGTACCCCCACCACCTACCCCCCCACCACCTACTCCTTCAACAACCCCGGTGGCGCCCCCGGCAGAGACCCAGGAGACCACCCGGGACACCCAGCCGGCACCCGCGGCACCGCAACCGTTACGTCGGTCACAGAGGACTATCACACCCCCGGACAGACTAAATCTGTAGAAGGGGTGAATGTGATGAAATATGCCATTCATCAGACTCTGTAGTTAACTGTATATATTGTATTGCCTGCTCCGGTGTTTGCACCTAGCGTGCTGCTGTGTTATTGAGGCGCATCAATTCTGATCAGAATGTGATTGTCAGATCACAAAGAATATTTTATTTGCACCACAAACAAATATATCGGGGGCAAACTGTCAACTACTGGCTGCCAGCTTCTTCCCTGAAAAACGGGCGACCGGCAGTCGAAAGTCTGGTGGGGAACTTGTATAACCTTTTGTCCACCTGAATCAGTTTTCAGGCAGACCTTTAAATGAGCGCCCAGCACTTAGGCCCAAACCAGGCACGAGGCTGTTTAAGTAGGTGTCTTACATCTGTTGGAGGATCTGGATTGAAATTTTCAAAGAGAAATGGGCAGAGCATGTACGCCTCACTACTCCAGACGTTGAGAGGCCTTACTGGCAGTCTCTAATGGGGCCATTTGTTACAGTGCTTTGGGCCTCCCGACTGCTGTGTTGGGCAGGCATCGCAGGCACATCACCGATATCGCGCCCGTTCAGCGCCTAGACTGAAATTCTCTCGAGTTAGCACAGATTAAAAAGTAAACATAGCTTAAGCTGTACTCAAAGGTGAGGTTATTCAAAGGTTCAAATGTTTGAAAATATCCAGAAACGAAAGTTAACTAAATTTAATGCAGTTTGTGAAAAACAAAAACGCAATCATATATCACTCACCTAAAGAAACATATTAGTACTGATTAAGGTGTGAGCGTAGTTGAAATTGCACTCAAAGGCTCAATTCTTCAAGAATGTCCAAAGATGTGCAGGTTAGGTTGATTGGCTATGATAAATTGACCCTTAGTGTTAGGGGGATTAAATACGTGGGGTTACGGGGATAGGGTGGGATATGTGTTGGTGTAGGGGTTACGGAGATCGGGTGGGATATGTGTCGGTGCAGGCTCGATGGGCCGAAATGGCCTCTATCTGCACTGTGGGGTTTCTGTAATTCTTCTGTGAATATCCAGTAAACTAAGTGTCATGAATCTTATCATTCATGAAGAAATGACTCATGAAATAACACTAGGCGGCCAGCTGGTGGCGCCGTCCAAGGGTATAAATACTCGGGCGTGGGCCCAGCTTGCCCAGAACATTTTTGTAACCAGGAACTAGTGATATAACTAGAATCTCATGGTTGTGAAACAGTTGATTAAAGCCTTGTTTTATACTCAAATCAAGTGCTTAGTAGTTTTCTTACATCACTAAGGTTAAACTAAATTTAACAGTTCGTGAAAAACCAAAAATATTACAATTCCAAGATGATATGGGACATTATGTACCATTATATAAAAAACTGGATTGTTTTGCTTACTGTTTAAAAATGCTGTGTATTCCCATTTATTTCTATTTTTATTTAAAAAAAATATTTAATGTGTTGATGTACCAATAAGCTGATACAGGTTCATGACAAAGATTCCTCATAAGGCGAGCTTCTGATAATTGCCTTGGTCATTGGGTAAAGGTGCTGAGTGAAGGCAACGAACCAAACCACATGAAACATGGAAACCAAGGGGCTCAATGGATGCTCTCATGTTTCTCCCAATAGCTGATTACAGCATAAGAACATAAGAAATAGGAGGAGTAGGCCATTTGGCCCCTCGAGCCTGCTCCTGCATTTAATGAGATCATGGCTGATCTGATCTTGGGCTCAGCTCCATTTCCCTTACCACTCCCCATAACCCTTCACTCCCTTATTGTTCAAAAATCTGTCTATCTCCACCTTAAATATATTCAATGACCCAGGCTCCACAGCTCTCTGGGGCAGAGAATTCCACAGATTTACGACCCTCTGAGAGAAGAAATTCCTCCTCATTTCAGTTTTAAATGGGCGACCCCTTATTCTGAAACTATGCCCCCTAGTTCTAGATTCCCCCATGAGGGAAACATCTTTTCTGCATCTACCTTGTCGAGCCCCCTCAGTATCTTACATGTTTCAGTAAGATCACCTCTCATTCTTCTAAACTCCAATGAGTATAGGCCCAACTTGCTCAACCTTTCTTCATAAGTCAACCCTTTCATCTCAGGAATCAACCTCGTGAACCTCCTCTGAACTGCCTCCAATGCAAGTATATCCCTCCTTAAATAAGGAGACCAAAACTGTACGCACTACTCAAGGTGTGGTCTCACCAATACCCTGTACAGTTGTAGCAGGACTTCCCTGCTTTTGTACTCCAACCTCCTTGCAATAAAGGCCAACATTCCATTTGCCTTCCTGATTACTTGCTGTACCTGCATGCTAACTGTTTTTGTTTCATGCACAAGGACCCCCAAGTCCCTCTGTATTGCAGCATTTTGTAATCTCTCTCCATTGAAATAATAATTTGCTTTTTTCTTTTTCTTACCAAAGTGGATAACCTCACACTTTCCCACATTATACTCCATCTGCCAAATGTTTGCCCACTCACTTAGCCTATCTATATCCCTTTGCAGATTCTTTGTGTCCTCTTCACAACTTGCTTTGCCACCTATCTTTGTATCGTCAGCAAATTTGGCTACAGTACACTCGGTCCCTTCATCCAAGTCATTAATATAGATTGTAAATAGTTGAGGCCCCAGCACTGATCCCTGTAGCACCCCACTAGTTACCATTTGCCAACTGGAAAATGACCCATTTATCCTGACTCTCTGTTTTCTGTTAGTTAGCCAATCCTCTATCCATGCTAATATATTACCCCCAACCCCGTGAGCTCTTATTTTGTGCAGGAACCTTTTATGTGGCACCTTATCGAATGTCTTCTGGAAATCCAAATACACTACATCCACTGGTTCCTCTTGATCCACAGAGGCCTGGGAGGACAGTGCCTGACCTCTCTGATGGGGAATGGTAAATGGGGGACCTAAAAGGAATGGTAAAATAGTTTGATAAAGCAAGAAAAGAAAAAGAAAGAATTTTTAAAAATAGTTTCTTTGTGCTGTTGACTGGCATAATATGGGACATGTGTTTCATACCATAATCTGAATCAATCTTATGTAACAAAATCTCATCATGGCTCAGTCTCATTGTGTAGTGAGTAATTGAGCCATACAGATTAGAAGGGTTTTACGTTCAATTCCAAACTGCGCTGTTAGTTTATGTCAGCCAGGTTGGCACTTGTATGCTACAATTACGAAGTTGAAAATGGGCAAGAGTTCCTGCTCCTGATCACTATCCAGTGATCCCTGCTAGGTGTACGTGTGGATGTCAGAGGAGGATAGGATCCAGTTTACCTATGATGTCACCCACAATGACAGTGAATAACCTGCAGATCTTCACGATCAAAACTCATACAAATAATGACCACTTGGATGAGGTATTGGAGGGCTCATAGCATCTGTGAAACTGGACTCTAGCAAGCTTCAGTTATCAGCTTCAGGAAATTGTCACAGATACCCCTATATAACAAAGGATGGATTTCTGGATAACGTTGTGTCCTGTGAAGTGTAATTTGATGCCACTCACCCAGCATTCTGGGGCATCTCTATTTGCAACACCAAATTTCTGATTGGTCCCCTTGGAGGACAAGACACACCCAACAGTTTGTTTGGAATATGTAATTTGATCCTGCCTGCTGGAGTAATCAAGATATTTGCAATGTGTAATTTGAGCCATTCATTGTGACAGCCAGGCTCCAGAGGTCACAGTGCTAACACTACTGCATTCAGAAAACAGACAGGGTTAGGAGCGCTCACAGCGCTCACACTGCCGAGTTCAGATAGAAAGGGGTGAGGCCATGGTGGGATTTTAGCATGAGAATGAGAATTTTAAAATCAAGGTGTTGGTGGACAATGTTCCCCCTATTTTTTCTGGGTGCACTGTCCCTTTAACGGGTTCCATGGCCCATTCAAAAGCTGGTAAGCGGCCTACGCAGGGCCTCCAGACAGCTGCACGGCCGCAAGGCTTAGCGGGAATGTTGTTGTTGGACCATGAGCCAAAGTAGGTCAATGAGCACAGGGGTAATGGGTGAATGGGACTTGCTGCGTGTTAGGATATGTGCAGCAGAGTTTTGGATGAGCTCAAGTTCATTGAGGGTGGAAGAGGGGAGGCTGGCCAGGAGAACATTGGAATAGTCGAGTCTGGCTAATAGCACATAAATGTAATGTTATGCATGTTGTAGGACCAACACAGAATATGCTCTCATTTTTTAAAATTCGTTTATTTATTGCCCATCTCTAGTTGCCCTTGAGAGGGTGGTAGTGAGCTGCCTTCTTGAAACACTGTGGTCTGGGCGGGGGGTGGTGTGGGAGAGAGGAGAGGGAGAACGTGGTGCAGGTGTAAAGTGGGTGGGGTGGAGGAACGTGATCCAGGCCTAATAGAGGGCGGGAAAATGTGATCCATCTTCCCATCAGGATCACATTCCTGCTCTCATTTCTCCCCCACCTCCTTTAGACCTGGATCACATTCTTCACCCCTCCCCACTCTTCTCACCGTGCTCCCCCCCAATAAGTTCCTGACCTTCTCTCCCCGAGATCCTGACCCCACCCGCCGAACTCCTGACCTCCTTCCTCATCCATCCCACTTCCTGACCTTCTCACACCCCATCCCGAGTTTCTGACCTCCCCCGACTCCAAGCTCCTCTCTCCCCCTGCGAGGTCCTCTCTCCTCACCCCCATTCAATCCCCTCTCTTTGATATTGCAGATCTGATTGAGATTACAAACTCCAGTTGGGTTTCAGTTATGGCTGCATAAGATAGTGAGGCTGGAAAAAAAGCACCACTGAAGGGTCACTTTGAATCATTATTCTCTTATTCTTTCGAGCCCCAGTTACAGAGCTACAACATTTAGGGTAAACGCACGGATGCCCACCATTCAACCAAAGATGGCAGTCAAAGTTTTCGCCTTTGTGTCGCTGCGCACATTTTTTGACTCCCCCTACCAATATCATTTTCCTCTGCCGCTGTTGGAAACACTGCCTCATTCTCAGCCTCCTCTGCGCATCGTTCCTCCTTTCAATACACTCACTCTCAAAATAGGCGCGGCGTTTCATTAACAGAAATAGGAATAAAAACATCAGCAGCAGCACGGTCTCGTCCGCCATGTTGATTGAGTGCGAGTTTTAACCCGGGAAGTGTTCGGGCCAACCGCCACCCCTGGCCCGGAACTCCCGCCTTGGCAATTAGAACCAAATTCCTTTAATCCCCTCTCGCCGATCTGATCCCATGACCTTCTCCGCACGGAGCTAAGTAAAGGCCGCAGCCACCGCACCGTTTGGTACTGTGTATGCATGACAGGATTGGGTGCGCATGCGCGAGCGGATTGAGTGCATGTGCACAGTACCAAACAGGCACGCATGCGCAGAGGGAGTCAAAAACGCTGTGCAAATAATCACTCAGCATTCTGCCTGGAATGTGTAATTTGATTCAGTCAGTGGCCGTCAAGCTCGAGGTAGGCAGTGCTGCATTCAAGACCTGCTTGTCAACAGAGAGATAGTTGCCAATGTATAGTGGCACTGCAGACGTAACCCTTCAGAGTTTAGACAATGCACAGTGCTAACACTCTCGAGTTCAAATATCATGCAGCACCAACTTCCCCACAGTTCAGACAATGCACAGCGCTAATGTCCCACAGTTCAGACAATGCACAGCGCTAATGTCCCACAGCTCAGAGAATGCACAGCGCTAATGTCCCACAGCTCAGAGAATGCACAGCGCTAATGTCCCACAGCTCAGAGAATGCACAGCGCTAACATTTCCCAAAGTTCAGACAAAACACAGCACCAACACCCACAACTCAGACAACGTACAGTGCTACCAATCCCCTAAATTCAGACAACACACAGTGCTAACACTCTTCAAAGATCAGGCAGCAACAGCACTATAACTCCCTAGAGTTCAAGCAATGTACAGCGCTACCAGCCTCCAAAGGTTTGGAAAACGGTGTGTTAATATCGCAGGTGGTAATGTGCGGTGCTAATGCTAACACACAGATGGCCAGAGAAAGCACATATCTAGTCTGCTGCCTGGAATAGGGCGGTGTTGTTTCTTATTTCTCTTTATGAGGAGGGAGCTGAGTGAGGTTATGATGAAGTGCGTTAGATTTGCCCCAACTGTCACTGGTCAGTATGGGAACACTTTTTATTTGCTCATGGGATGTGGGTGTCGCTGGCAAGGCCAGCATTTATTGCCCATCCCTAGTTGCTCTTGAGAAGGTGGTGGTGAGCTGCCTTCTTGAACCGCTGCAGTCCTTGTGGTGAAGGTACTCCCACAGTACTGTTAGGGAGGGAGTTCCAGGATTTTGACCCAGCGACGATGAAGGAGCAGCGATATATTTCCAAGTCAGGATGGTGTGTGACTTGGAGGGGAACTTGGTGGTGGTGGGGTTTCCATGGGCCTGCTGCCCTTGTTCTTCTAGGTGGAAGAGGTCGGGGGTTTGGGAGGTGCTGCCGAAGAAGCCTTGGCGAGTTGCTGCAGTGCATCTTGTAGATATACACACTGCAGCCACGGTACGCCGGTGGTGGAGGGAGTGAATGTTTAAGGTGGTGGATGGGATGTCAATCAAATGGGCTGTTTTGTTTTGGATGGTGTCGAGCTTCTTGAGTGTTGTTGGGCTGCACTCATCCAGGCAAGTGGAGAGTATTCCATCACAATCCTTACTTGTGCCTTGTAGATGGTGGAAAGGCTTTGGGGAGTCAGAAAATGAGACACTCACCGCAGAATACCTAGCCTCTGGCCTGCTCTTGTTGCCACAGTATTTATGTGGCTGGTCCGGTTAAATTTCTGGTCAATAGTGACCCCCAGGATATTGATGGTGGGGGATTTGGCGATGGTAATGCCGCTAATGGCAAGGGGAGGTGGCTAGATGCTCGCTTGTTGGAGAGTCATTGCCTGGCACTTATCAGCCCAAGCCTGAATGTTGTCCAGGTCTTGCTGCATGCGGGCATGGACTGCTTCATTATCTGAGGAGTTGCGAATGGCACTGAACACTGCAGTCATCAGCGAACATCCCCACTTCTGATCTTATGATGGAGGAAAGGTCATTGATGAAGCAGCTGAAGATGGTTGGGCCTAGGACACTGCCCTGAGGAACTCCTCCAGCTATGTCCTGGGGCTGTGATGATTGACCTTCAACCTCCACAACCGTCTTCCTTTTGCGGTGAGGGACTATCTAAGGCATACCTGAGATTTGTTGCAAGGTGAACAGTATATCAACCTGCCATCTCATGCACTCCAGGCACAATTATTCAGTGAGCTTTAGCATGGCAGGCAGGCATGGGGGGCGAACTGATGCCAGCATTGCATTCTACTACACAACACAGACAACGCAGAATGCCTTTTGGAAGACATGTTCGGGGCACAGACCTTCCCGGTCAGCATTTCAGGCAGCAAAAGCAGCAAGGCACAGAACGGAGTTCCTGGAAGTTTGAACTTTGCGGGTGAGGAAGTGACACCATTGGAGGGTTCGACCTGTTTGCTGAAGTGATGTCATCGGAGGAGCCAATCCGCTGGCGCACGCATGAGGTCCGATGTCACCGGGGGTCCGGTGCATGCAGGCAAAATAGCGTCATCGGATGGCCCGAAACCAGGAGTGGCTGGGTAGTGCTACTAATCACTCCCTACCTTATTTCATGCAGTGCCATTTAAAGCATGACATACTGTGTTTGTGGCAGTTCTGGGGAGCATCCAGCATTATGGTTAGTGTGTCATGGGGCTGCTGTCCCATCTTCCTTCAGGAGTCAGAACCTTCACCTGCACCAATCATCTCCAAAGTGAGATATGCTCATCTCTGTTTGTAGATGCAGTTTTTTCTCAAAGTCTCTGGTCTGTTTCATGTGCATCTCCTTTCCAGACTGTTATAAACAGTTTTTTTCCCCCCTCCAAATCTCTAGGAAAGGAGACAAGATGAATTGGACCTGACAGAGCTGTGAGGTTACAGCACAGAGAGCTGTGCGAATGAGGGTACAGCATGGACATGGCACGGGCAGCTCTGGGAAAGAGGGTATGGCACGGACATGGCTCGGGCAGCTCTGGGAAAGAGGGTACAGCTCGGGCAGCTCTGGGAAAGAGGGTACAGCACGGGCAGCTCTGGGAAAGAGGGTACAGCACGGACAGCTCTGGGAAAGAGGGTACGGCACAGACAGCTGTAGGAAAGAGGGTACCGCACAGACAGCTGTAGGAAAGAGGGTATCGCACAGACAGCTGTAGGAAAGAGGGTATCGCACAGACAGCTGTAGGAAAGAGGGTACTGCACAGACAGCTGTAGGAAAGAGGGTACTGCACAGACAGCTGTAGGAAAGAGGGTATCGCACAGACAGCTGTAGGAAAGAGGGTACCGCACAGACAGCTGTAGGAAAGGGGGAACAGCACGGACAGCTGTAGGAAAGAGGGTACAGCACGGACAACTCTGGGAAAGAGGGTACGGCACGGACAGCTGTAGGAAAGAGGGTACCGCACAGACAGCTGTGGGAAAGAGGGTACCGCACAGACAGCTGTAGGAAAGAGGGTACCGCACAGACAGCTGTAGGAAAGAGGGTACCGCACAGACAGCTGTAGGAAAGAGGGTACAGCACGGACAGCTGTAGGAAAGAGGGTACAGCACGGACAGCTGTAGGAAAGAGGGTACAGCACGGACAGCTGTAGGAAAGAGGGTACAGCTCGGGCAGCTCTGGGAAAGAGGGTACAGCACGGGCAGCTCTGGGAAAGAGGGTACAGCACGGACAGCTCTGGGAAAGAGGGTACGGCACAGACAGCTGTAGGAAAGAGGGTACCGCACAGACAGCTGTAGGAAAGAGGGTATCGCACAGACAGCTGTGGGAAAGAGGGTACTGCACAGACAGCTGTAGGAAAGAGGGTACTGCACAGACAGCTGTAGGAAAGAGGGTATCGCACAGACAGCTGTAGGAAAGAGGGTATCGCACAGACAGCTGTAGGAAAGAGGGTATCGCACAGACAGCTGTGGGAAAGAGGGTACTGCACAGACAGCTGTAGGAAAGAGGGTATCGCACAGACAGCTGTAGGAAAGAGGGTATCGCACAGACAGCTGTGGGAAAGAGGGTACTGCACAGACAGCTGTAGGAAAGAGGGTACTGCACAGACAGCTGTAGGAAAGAGGGTATCGCACAGACAGCTGTAGGAAAGAGGGTACCGCACAGACAGCTGTAGGAAAGAGGGAACAGCACGGACAGCTGTAGGAAAGAGGGTACAGCACGGACAGCTCTGGGAAAGAGGGTACGGCACGGACAGCTGTAGGAAAGAGGGTACCGCACAGACAGCTGTAGGAAAGAGGGTACCGCACAGACAGCTGTAGGAAAGAGGGTACCGCACAGACAGCTGTAGGAAAGAGGGTACCGCACAGACAGCTGTAGGAAAGAGGGTACCGCACAGACAGCTGTAGGAAAGAGGGTACCGCACGGACAGCTGTAGGAAAGAGGGTACAGCACGGACAGCTGTAGGAAAGAGGGTACAGCACGGACAGCTGTAGGAAAGAGGGTACAGCATGGACAGCTGTAGGAAAGAGGGTACAGCTCGGGCAGCTCTGGGAAAGAGGGTACAGCACGGACAGCTGTGGGAAAGAGGGAACAGCACGGACAGCTCTGGGAAAGAGGGTACAGCTCGGGCAGCTCTGGGAAAGAGGGAACAGCACGGACAGCTGTGGGAAAGAGGGTACAGCACGGACATGGCACGGACAGCTGTGGGAAAGGGTACAGCATGGACAGCTGTCGGAAAGAGGGTACAGCACGGACAGCTGTGGGAAAGAGGGTACAGCACGAACAGCTGTGGGGTGAAGGAACTGTACAGAAAGCAGCAACATATGGAAATGAGTTCCTGAAAGTTTGAACTTTGCGAGTATTTGCTCAGTCAACTTTGAAGAGGCTGAAGACATGAATATCCGATTCACAAGGGGTTGTTATTGTTATACCCCTGGGTTACACTGTCGTACAGAGTTAGTCAACTCCCACAAAAGTAAGATGCTCAGACCACTTACAGGAGCGACTGATGCCATGAACCCAAGAAGGAATCTGAGGCAGACCTAAATTTGTAAAAAGCACACAAGAATGAAGGCTAATAAGTAATTCATGATCAGATATTCACTTTCAGTATGATTATTGTTTGTTGTTTCCATCATTAAAAATATATTGCTTTGAAATTAGCATTGACTCATCATCTTTAGCAAGAGGTGCTGAAGCCAGAATGGGGATTAATTTACTCCTAGTGTAATGTTCTTTAATATTCAGTGTGATGGAAAATATTTTATTTTCTAAATGAAATAAAATGTTTAAATAATTTTTGTTTGTCCCCTCTCCTGAAGGTGCTAACTTTTGCTGGAATACAGTTCCACAAGAGCCTGCAGACCTCTAATACCTTACTAAGTGTGCATTATTCATGAATGACCTAGAGTGTGCCAAAAACTCCCATACCTATTAGGGGAACAGAGAAATTGTGTAACCTTAGCGGCACACTACGTTACAGCTTGCCATAAACAGAGGGACAACCATTAAATCTAAGAATAGAGTATATACAAATTATATGAATGTATGTTTATACACTCAGAGATATATCTGTTTATACACTGTATGGATAGATCTGCGTTTATGTGTTCAACCATAAATGTTTTTTCGATGCTTTGGCAACATAAGATGTACCTTGTCATGCCAATAAAGCGATTTGAATTGAAATTGAATTGAATTGAATGTCAGCAGATCATGACCCATGGAGAGCATCACCAATAAAAACAGAAAATGCTGGAAATACTCAGCAGGTCAGGCAGCATTTGTGGAGAGAGAAACAGGGTTAACGTTTCTGGTCGATGAACTTTCAATGTGACAGCATCACCAAACCTGATCCTGTCTTAACCCAACATGTACACATATGCACTTTCCACCCAGAGCTACTGTGTTCCAGTCAGCAGTAGGAACGCTGATTGATTTTTCCCAGCCCAAGTTGGGGGTGCTGAGGCTAAATTAGGTTTGCCAACCTTGGTTGGACATATTCCAGGAGTTTTCATCACATGACTTGTGTCTGACGTGGAACAGACTTTAGCTCTAACTCACTGGTGATTGCCAGCAGTTACCAGCAAGCATGCTCATCTGACTTGCTTTATGAAGAGGGGGGGTGTAGACTTGACTGATTGGTGCTGTCTGCATGTTATTGGACACCGGACGGAACCAATGGAAAATATGCACAGAGTGAAATAGGAGAAGAAAATACCAGGATGATTTTTCTTCTGGGTTGCTCGCTGGAGTGTCCGGAAGATCTTTAAACGGGGAAATTTGAGGACAATCTGGGAGGGTTGGCAACATAGAAACATAGAAGATAGGAGCAGGAGTAGGCCATTTGGCCCCTCGAGCCTGTTCCACCATTCAATGAGATCATGGCTGATCATCCAAATTCAGTACCCTGTCCCTGCCTTCTCCCCATACTTGTACTTCTCGCAATCTAGTATACTGTATTCGCTGCTCACGATGCGGTCTCCTCTACATTGGGGAGACCAAACGCAGATTGGGTGACCGCTTTGCGGAACACCTCCGTTCAGTCCGTAAGGGTGACCCCGAGCTTCCGGTCGCCTGTCATTTTAATTCACCGCTCCATTCCCACTCGGACCTCACCGTCCTTGGCCTCTTGTATTGTTCCACGGAAGCTCAACGTAAACTCGAGGAACAGCACCTCATCTTCCGATTAGGCAGTCTGCAGCCTTCCGGACTCAATATCGAGTTCAACAATTTCAGATCATAAGCTCGGCCCCCATTTCATTTTCTCTTGTAATTGTTCCACTCCTTTCCCCCCCCCCCCGCCTTTCCTTTTGTTTCTCTCTCACACCTGGCAGCTATCTTTTGCCCTGCCAGTACACTTTACACCTAATCCCAGCCTATTACCATCTCGTCTAGCTTCTAATCTCTTTTACTTCTTTTGTTTCTTTTATTCTTTTGTCCGATCGCAGCCCTGCCTCCGATCTAGTTTCTTTTCTTTCCAGTTTTGAAGAAGGGTCCAACCCGAAACTGTAAAGTCTGTGGGTTGTTTAGTTAATTAATACACAGACTCCAAGAGTAACTTAAAACAGGACTTTACTATTCGAAGGTCAGGGCGAATCTGCCCAATAACTCCTGGCACAACACTTATATACTGGTGTGGTCACCGTCGGTATTACCGTATACAGAAGCCAAACAAAGTAGTGCCACACCTAAAATAGTTCTCTTAAAGGTGAACGGTTACATACAATAGTTCTCTTAAAGGTAGACGGGTACATACACTACAATCCTCCCTTTTTAGCTTACAACATACTTATTCCCCATTAAACATAACATATAATCAACTTCATGTAAAACAATTCACAGATATAGTCTCTGCGGGAAACAGTTCACAGATTCAGTCTCTGCGGGAACAGTTCACAGATTCAGTCTCTGGTCTTGACTCGGTCCGAACAACATCTCTGTGGTGTAGCCGCTTCACATTTCTAGCGTGACTCATCCAATAGTCTTTCCCTTGGCTTAACAGCTTGAACTTCCGTCCTGCTGAACCAGCAGTGCTGACTTTTACAAACAGCTGGACTGCCTTGGTAATTTTTCCTACTTTCCAACTGATTTGGCCCCTTTCATGGGGCCCACGTGCATGATCTGATAGAAGTGATAATGATTTAGATGGTTATCGTCTTCTGCTTCGTCTTTTTCTTTTCTGCTTCTTGGAGACTCTCGGGGCTCCCTTATCCGCTGCCAGCTGTAGCGCCACCATCTCCCTATGTTCCTTAGACTTTAAGTGCTTCATCCTGATTTCTGCACTTTGGGAGTTTTCATCACAAGCTGGGCAGACCAAGTCATCGTAATATTCCGTGTCACTCAACAGGTCATGGTAATATTCGGTGTCGTCCTGAGCTAGTCTAGCGAGAGGGCCTGCTACTTCTTCCGTACCCAACTGGACGTTAGCCGACTGTTGTTCCCTCCCTAGACATCTTTCCTGAAGAGACTTCTTCATGCGTTCATATTCATCCCGCTCTTCCTGGGTTTCCTGCAAATCCTTCACTAATGACCTCGTTTGTGATTTCAATACTTCCCCTTCCCTCGGGGATTGATTGATCAGGCTATTCAATCCTTCTACTGGAGCAGCTGTTTCAACATTCTGCTGTTCACATTGACGTGATTCAGCGTACTTTTGGCATCCCTGTAAAATCTGTGTTGCAACCTCAGCTATTTCCATAACTTTTAAGAGCTCCGAACTCCTTCCCTTTGAAGATTGAAGCTCGTGTTCAGATTGTTCCCATTGTAGAGTCTTGTCCTTCAGCATATGAAGGAGTTGGCTGACTGTTAACTCTTCCACGGGAACACTGTGGGTCAGAGTCTTCTCCATTTCATCCACCTTTTCCTCCAATGCTTTCACCTTCTTTTCCTCTTGTACTTTGGCTTCCAGCGCTCGGAGAAGTTGCGCCTTGATGCTCTCTAGCTCATGTTCAGAGGCCATTCTTACAGTCTCTGTGTTTCTTACAGTTCCCTTTTCTTCCACTGAACGGATTCCCAGTTGAATCTGTTCTTCAAGTTGTTGAATCTCGGTCATTGCCGCCCCATATTTGTCTTGGGTTTCCTTTAATATTTTTATGAGTTCTTGTACATCTTGTCTTTCATGTTCTGCCATGTCTTTCACCTCTAATTTCTCATCTATGGATGGAACTTCTACCGATGAGTCTGTCTTGGCCTTGAGCTCATCAAGAATTTCCTGCAGCCTTTGGACTTCTTGCTCATGTTCAACCTTCAGTTGCTCATATGCTTCCACTGAAACTAGCTTTTCGGAGGTTGCCGAGTTAACCCCTTCCAGAATTGTAGCCTGGGCCTGTTCATACTGTTCTTTCAACTTCTCACACTCTGCTTGTAGGGAGTCGTAGAGAAGAACTGGAATAAAATCCTGGCTTCCTGAAGATTCCTCTTCATTTGCTTCTTCCTGCAAATATTCTAACTCCTGAACAGCATAAGGGAGATGTGATCGGTAATTGGTCACGATGGCTCTATGGTCGCTCTCTGCTTGAGCTAGCTGCTTCTGTTGTCTTTCCAGATTCTCCCATTCGGTGTCATAGAACTTTTTCATTGTTTTCATCTCTTGTACGAGACGGTAACTCAATTGTTCTAATTGTTGTCGTAATTTGAAATAAGTTTGAGTCCGAGCTCGGTGTTCTTCCGTCATGGATATGTCCGTAACTTGAACAGGCTCAGAATTTTCTGTCAAACTAGGTTGTCGTTGTTCGGTGGAGCTCTGTTCTGAAACTTTGTTCTTCTCTGGAGCATAAGCCTTTATGCATGCCTTCGTTTTTCCAACCTTCGTCGGCAAGTCCATTTCAGCCTTGTCTTTCATATTTGGGTTGGTGTTATCGTCATCCGTTTCAGAATCTGAGCTGATTGTCTGCACCGAGTCCTCACTCGTTATGGCTTTTAGATAGTGCCATTCCATGTCTATTTTCTTGATCCACTCCCGTCCTAGAAGTGGTGGTCCTCCCTCATGTAGTACGTATAAGTTCATTCTTGGGTGTTCTTTACCCCTATCTCTCACTTTGACTCTTATCTTTCCCATGGGGTATACTTTATGCCCCGTGTATGTCTGCAATACGAACTTGGTATCTCTTAAGGGTATATGTGAGAATAGCCGGTGGTAATCCCTTTGATTTATGACTGATAGAGCTGATCCAGTGTCCAACTCCATTTTCACTTGGATTCCAGCTATTTTTAGCATGACCCAGATAGTTTGTAGGTCAGCTTCCTTACTCACATTGTGAATTCTCAGATTACCCAGCTCCTGGCCGTTTGGGTCTGAGTCTGAATTCTGTTCGTCTGAACTCTTCTCAGCCACCTTGTGTACCTTGTTGTACTTTTCCTGTGATGGCTTCCTTTGGTTGTTGGTCCTTTGGTTGTTGGTCTTCTTCCCTGACCGGCATACCTTAGCTATGTGACCCAGTTTGCCACATTTCCTACATTCCTGGTTCTTAAACCAGCATTGGTTCTGGTCGTGTGTTGTCTTCCCACAACGATAGCATTTTGTTGTTGTCGAGGTAATTTGATCCACACTTAGTGCTGCTGTCTTTAGCTGCATTTCTGCAGTTCCCTTCGCTGCGGCTTCGTGCGATGCTGCAATAAGGACAGCCCTGTCAAGTGTAAGGTCGTTCTCTTCGAGTAGTCGCTTTTGTGTTCCTTCCTTTGCCAACCCGCACACGAACTTGTCTCGCAATGCCTCTGTCAGATTCCCTCCAAACTGGCAGTATTTCGCTAGTCTACGCAGTTCGACCAAGTATTCTGCGTTGCTTTCGTCTTTCCATTGCGTTCTCGCATAGAATTTGAATCGTTCCGCCAACATCAACGGTGTGGGGTTCAAGTGATCCTTCAGAACAGCCACAATATCATCGAAAGTCTGATCCGCCGGTTTAGCTGGTGATAGTAGATGCTTCAAGAGCCCGTATGTCTTCGCGCCCATCGAGTTTAGCAAGGTTATAGCTTTGTCATCTTCTTCTATTTTATTGGCCTCACAATAGATCTCGATGCGTTCCACGTACGTGGCCCAGTCTTCTACCTCGGCATTAAAATCGCTGATGTTACCACGCTTAGGCATCTTCCTCTCTTTCTGATAACACCCCGAATTATTTCTTTAACTTATTTTTTTTTTTCCTAAGATGGCGGTTTTCCCGCAAAAATGGCGGTTTCCCGCGCTTATCTTCTCTCCCCGCCCACTTCAATGGCGGTTTCCCGCTTCTGTCTTCTTCCCCGCCTAATGGCGGCTTCCCGCGTTTCTTCCCTAGCGGGAGGGGTACACTTTCCCCCACAGGCGACTGCCGCTGGCTTTCAGATTCACAGCCTGCGCGTCGGCTTCAGTGCTTTCCCTTTTCTCGGCAAGGCAACCGGCGCTGGGTACACCCCGTTGACGGCGAACAGGTTCAGCCGCTGGGCTGGCTCTCGCTCAGTTCCCCTTGCTCGGGCTCTGCCTCTCCCGCTCGCTCGGCTCCCAAACGCCTCTCCCAGCCGTCTCGCAGTCCGGTGCTTCCCTCCCCGGCTGCGGCTGAGTTTTTATATCTTCCCGCGCCTACGCTCCCGGTCGCAGCGCTTTGTGGCTTCGGTCGCTGCCCGGCCTTTTTCGCCGGTCGCGATCTAGCTGTCTCACAACGCCGTTGCGTCCCCAGCCTGTCTGTACCGCGGCTTCCTTGCTCCACGCTGCCCCAGTCTCAGCGCCTCTGGGCCCGACTTCTGTCCGGCTCCTTTCCCCCTCGACCGTGGTTGAGTGCACCGCCCTTATCCTCCGGTTATTCTTTTTACTTTTCCCTTACAGTCACCGTGGCCGCCTTGCTTCTCGTGCTGATCGGCTCACTCCTCACTGTGGCAGAAGGGACAGTCAGTGCCTGTTGCTGATGGAAGTCTTTGTCTCTGAATTGTTCCTCCTTTCCAGCTCTGCAGACTCGAGTTTTCTCCCCAGCAGAATGACGAGGGCGGTTGCCTCTTCTCGACGCTCGTTAACTGCTTCGGAATTATTGTTGCCGCAGGGTACGATCGGACTCGTCGCCACTGTAAAGTCTGTGGGTTGTTTAGTTAATTAATACACAGACTCCAAGAGTAACTTAAAACAGGACTTTACTATTCGAAGGTCAGGGCGAATCTGCCCAATAACTCCTGGCACAACACTTATATACTGGTGTGGTCACCGTCGGTATTACCGTATACAGAAGCCAAACAAAGTAGTGCCACACCTAAAATAGTTCTCTTAAAGGTGAACGGTTACATACAATAGTTCTCTTAAAGGTAGACGGGTACATACACTACAGAAACGTCAACTCAAATTTCTCTCCACGGATGTTGCCTGACCTGCTGAGTTTTTCCAGCATTTTCTGTTGTTATTCCCCATATCCCTTGATCCCTTTAGCCTGAAGAAATATATCCAACTCCTTCTTGAATATATTTAATGAATTGGCCTCCACTGCCTTCTGCGGTAGAGAATTCCACAGGTTCACCACTCTCTGGGTGAAGAAATTCCTCCTCATCTCTGTCCTAAATGGCTTACCCCTTATCCTTAGACTGTGACCCCTGGTTCTGGACTCCCCGGCCATCGGGAACATCCTTCCTGCATCCAGTCTGTCCAGTCCTGTTAGAATTTTATAAGTTTCAATGAGATCCCCTCTCATTCTTCTAAACTCCAGCGAGTACAAGCCCAATCGACCCAATCTCTCCTCATACGTCATTCCTGCCATCCCAGGTATCAGTCTGGTGAATCTTCGCTGCACTCCCTCCATGGCAAGAACATCCTTCCTCAGATAAGGCGACCAAAACTGCACACAATACTCAAGGTGTGGTCTCACCAAGGCCCTGTACAACTGCAGCAAGACATCCTTGTTCCTGTACTCGAACTTCTTAACCGCTAGAATAACTGTAGTGGCACAACTGCCAACCTGGTTTAGATTAGGAAATGAAATGAACTTGGGACATCTTGGGCAGTATGGCATAATAATACCATAACAGTAGGGTGGCCACTGGTTTCAGCAGTAGCCATTCTGGTCATTTTGACTGTCAAAAATTGGAAAGAAGAAGAAGAAGACTTCAATTTATATAGCACCTTCCATGACCACCGGATGTCTCAAAGCACTTTACAACCAATGAAGGATTTTTTGAAGTGTAGGAAACGCGGCAGCCAATTTGCACACAGCAAGCTCCCACAAACAGCAATGTGATAATTACCAGATACCTGTAATCTGTTTTAGTGATGTTGTTTGAGGGATAAATTTTGGCCAGGACACTAGGGATAACTGCTGCTCTTCGAAATAGTGCCATAGGATTTTTTACGTCCACCTGAGAGAGAAGACGGGGCCTTGGTTTAACATCTCATCCAAAAGACAGCACCTTCCGCTAGTGCAGCACTCCCTCAGCAGTGTCAGCCTAGATTTTTGTGTTCAAGTCTCTGGAGGAGAATTTGAACCCACAACACTCTGACTCTGAGCTGAGAGTGCTACCCACTGAGCCACAGCTTTATTGTGCCAACGGGCTTTTAAAAAAGGCAGTCTATGAATGCACCAGCAGATTTGTTACACATGCACATGTGGTCAGTGTCATAAATCGCAACTTCTACAAGAAGTAACTCAGGAAGTACTACTGAACGGCCAGCTGAGGGCGCCGTCCGAGGAGTATAAATACCCGGGCGTGGGCCCACCTTGACCAGAGACAATCTGGAAACAGGAAGCTAGTGACTACTAACTAGACCTCCATGTTTTGTTACAAGTCAATTAAAGCCTTGCTTTATGTACAACCAAGTGCGTAGTGAGTCTTTATTACGTCAATTTAATCGACTTGTTACCATCTCCACACCTTGGGTGATTCAGAACAACCAACTGCAACTCGAACTGCAGAAAAGGACTTGGGCAAGAAACTGATCCATCATGGAAAAACTCCTTAGACCCGCTCGTCTCGACCTGGACCCGAATGCACCTGCGGCAGCGAAGGTATGGAAGCATTGGTTTCGTACCTTTAGCAACTTTCTTGAAGAATGTGGGGCGGGTGCCTCTAATAAGTTACGAATGCTTATTAACTACGTATCCCCTCATGTGTATGATTATATTGAGGACTGTATAGACTACAACGCTGCTATCCAAATTTTACAGCAGCTATATGTCAAGTCCCCGAATGAAATCTTTGCTCGACACCTACTGGCCACAACTCGGCAGCAGCCTGAGGAATCACTCGATGAATTCCTCCAGAAACTTCGCAGGCTCAGCAAAGATTGTAACCTTAAAACGGTTACAGCTGAACAGTATCAAGAGGAACTAATCTGCGATTCCTTTATCAATGGGATTGCATCCCCTTTTATACGTCAGCGCCTGCTGGAAAATAAAACCCTCAATTTATGGGCTGCTTATGACCAGGCGTGTTCCCTGGACTTGGCCAAGAAGAATGCGGACACTTATCTCCCACCACGTGCACGGGCGGCGGCTATTACCTTTAATAAGTCTTTCGATAGGTCTCGGGTGGATGCCCCCGCTGATGACGACTCTACTCTAACGGACGACGACCCTACCCTAGAGGCCTTTGCTGATGATGACCCCGCCCTAGCAGCATCCTGGCAATCAGGAAGAAAGTGTTTCTTTTGTGGAGGTACGTTCCATTACAGAAAATTTTGCCTGGCTCGTAATGCGACCTGCAATCATTGCAGCAAGAAAGGACACTTTTCCAAGGTATGCCAGTCACGGGCCTCTGCTAACAAGAAAGGCCGCTCCTCTAAAGTATACCGGTCGAGAGCCCCTGTTAGCTTCACAGCTGCTATCTGTGGAGCTGCTCCTCCCCTAAGAACCACTGCTAAGGCTACAGCTGCCGAAGGAAAAATTACCCCTCCTCTCATCACAGCTGTTTTTCCCAAAAGTTTTTCCCATGCAGCCACGAAGGTTTCAGTAAATGGGCACACTCTAAGCGTGCTAATCGACTCCTGCAGCTCTGACAGCTTCATTAGTAAGTGGGCTGTCAGCAGGTTAAAACTGCGCATTTATCCCTCGGACAGGGAGATTGCAATGGCTCTGACAACTCTGACCACCAATTCTTCTGGCTTCTGTCTTGTCAACCTCATCCTCAATGGTCGCACGTATCCCTCCACCCGGCTCGGAGTACTCGAAAACTTATGTAGTGATGTGCTTCTGGGGCAGGACTTCCAGAAGCAGCACAAAAGACTCACTTTTGAGTTTGGAGGGTCGAAGCCGGAGCTTACCATTTCTAAGGTGCCGTTTTGTGCACTCTCGGCGGCCTTACTCAGTGAGCCCTCCCTGTTTGCCAATCTCTCCCCCCGCTGTAAACCCATAGCCACCAAATCGCAGCGCTTTAGCCAAGATGACCGAGCATTTATCGAGGCAGAAATCTCTCGCCTTTTAGCTGACGGTATTATCGAGCCGTGTTCATCTCCCTGGCGGGCTCAAGTCGTCGTTGTGAAAAACCCTTTAAAACAACATAAGAAACGTCTGTGTATTGATTATTTGCAGACTATTAATCAATATACCGATCTGGATGCCTACCCGCTACCACGCATAGATGACATGGTCAACAACCTTGCCAAATACAAGGTATTTTCAACCTTCGATTTAAAGAGCGCGTACCATCAGGTACCGCTGAAAGACTCTGACAAAAAGAATACGGCCTTTGAGGCCAATGGTCGGCTTTATCAGTTTCGTCGCCTTCCATTTGGGGTCACCAATGGGGTGGCCGTCTTCCAACGGGCAATGGATGGCCTAGTCCGGCAAGAGAACTTGACGGATACCTTTCCGTATTTAGACAATATCACTATTGCCGGCCATGATCAAAAGGAGCATGACGCCTGATGCGCTATCAACAATACCAAAGACTACGAGATGGGCTTAAATGAAGTAGGCTTTTATTGACTAAGAACTGGAGCATGCCTCTGCTAGTGAATCCATCCTAAGAGCTCCCGGGGGAAGGGTGGTGAGTCACCTTTATACCCAGGCATGTCTCAGCCCCTGGCTCCACCCCTAAGCCTGGGTATAAAGGTGACTCACCACCCTTCCCCCGGGAGCTCTTAGGATGGATTCACTAGCAGAGGCATGCTCTAGTTCTTAGTCAATAAAAGTCTACTTCATTTAAGTCCATCGCGTAGTCTTTGGTATTGTTGATAGCGCATCAATTTTATTGACTAATTTTCAACATGGAGCAACTCTTGAAGCCGGAACGTTTAGACCTGGATCCTCAAGCAGCAGATGCAGCCAATAACTTTGAACACTGGCTGAGCTGTTTCGAAGCCTTCCTGGAAGGCCACGGGTCTCCCCGCCTGGTTAAGGGTTGCGGCTAGGGCGAAGTCGGATGCATCGCTCTCCACTTGGAAAGGGATGGACTCATCCACTGCGTGCATTGTGGCCTTCGCAATGTCCTCTTTTATGAGGGTGAAGGCCGCACGGGCCTCTGCCGTCAGGGGGAAGGAGGTTGACTTGATGAGGGGCCGGGCTTTGTCCGCATAGTTGGACACCCACTGGGTGTAGTAAGAGAAGAACCCTAGGCATCTCTTCAGGGCTTTTAGGCAGTGGGGGGGGGGGCGGTAGTTCCAGGAGGGGGCGCATTCGGTCGGGGTCGGGGCCGATGACTCCGTTTTCCACCACGCAGCCAAGAATAGCGAGGCGCGCGGTGCGGAACATACATTTTTCTCTGTTGTATGTCAGATTCAGCCGTTGGGCCGTACGGAGGAATTTTTCTAGGTTGGCGTCGTGGTCCTGCCGGTCATGGCCGCAGATGGTGACGTTGTCTAGATAGGGGAAGGTGGCCTGCAGCGCGTTCTGGTCAACCATCCGGTCCATCTCCCTTTGGAAGACCGAGACCCCGTTGGTGACGCCGAAGGGGACTCGGAGGAAGTGGTAGAGGCGACCGTCAGCCTCGAAGGCCGTGTACTGGCGGTCCTCAGGCCTGATGGGGAGCTGGTGGTATGCCGACTTCAGATCAATCGTCGAGAATACCCGGTATTGTGCTATCTGGTTGACCATGTCAGATATGCGGGGAAGTGGGTATGCGTCTAATTGCGTGTATCGATTGATCGTCTGGCTGTAATCAATAACCAGGCGCTGTTTTTCGCCGGTCTTTACTACCACCACTTGGGCTCGCCATGGGCTGGTGCTGCCCTCGATAATCCCTTCCCTCAGGAGTCTTTGTACTTCTGATTTAATAAAGCTCCTATCCCCGGCACTGTACCGCCTGCTTTTAGTAGCAATTGGCTTGCAGTCTTTGGCGAGGTTAGCGAACAACGGGGGGGGTTTGACCTTCAGGGTGGACAGGCTGCATACTTTGCGCGGCGCCGTGTTTAAATTCTGCTGGCTGCAGACTGTAAGTGGGGGCAGGGGCCCGCCATATGCCATCGTGACGCTCTCCAGATGGCACTGGAAGTCTAATCCTAGCAGTACGGGAGCGCAGAGCTGTGGCAGGACGAGGAATTTAAACTCTCTGTACTCCACGCCGTTCACTGTCAGAGTCGCTACACAGTAGCCGCCGCCGTCCGCCGTATGGGACTTTGAGGCCATAAAGACCTGGTGGCGTGTGCGCATAACCGATAGGGAGTAGCGTCGCACTGTGTCGGGGTGGATGAAGCTCTCCGTGCTTCCGCAGTCGAAAAGGCAATTTGTGGCATGGCCATTTACCTTTACGTTCATCATGGACCTGGCTAGTTGGTGGGGCCTAGATTGGTCCAGGTGATGGAGGCCATCGTCGAGGTCGGTGGGTCGCTGTAGTATTCGCCCGCGCCGAGGGCCTGGTCCCGAGATGGTGTCCAAGATGGCGGCTCCCCCTCGGCTGATGGTGTCCAAAATGACGGCCCGCACGGCTCACACGTGGTTGGTGGGGTCCAAAATGGCGGCCTGTACGGTTCACACATGGCGCTGCTGGAATTGGGGGTCGATTTCGCCTTGCACACTCTCGCGTAGTGGCCTTTCTTGCCGCATTTGGAGCAGGTCGCGTCCTTTGCTGGGCATTGCTGTCTGGGTTGCTTGGCCTGGCCGCAGAAGTAGCATTTCTGGCCTCTGGTCATTGCAGCTGTAGTTGGGCTGCTGGCGGTTTGTGGCCTTAGCGGGTCCCAAGATGGCTGCTCCCGTGGCATCCACGTGGCCATCCGGTCAGGGGGGTAGGCGTCCATGTTCTGGAGGGCCACGTCTAACGAGTTAGCGAGGGCCACCGTCTTCTGCAGGTCGAGCCCCCTCTGTTCCAGCAGCCTCTGCCGAGTATAGTTGGACCTGATGCCGGCTACGTAGGCGTCTCGGATCAGGTCTTCCGTGCATTCCTTGGCCATCACCGCTTTGCAATTACAGTCCCGGCCGAGGACTCTCAGTGCCAGTAAAGATTCAGCGCCCGATTCCCCGGGGCGCTGTTTTCAGGTAGCCAGGAGGTGTCTGGCGTAGACCTCGTTAACAGGCCTCACGTATTGTTCCTTTAGCGTCGCGATGGCGGCCGCGTAAGTAGTGGCGTCTCGGATGATCGAGTAGACTCGGTGGCTCACCCGTGAGTTCAAGACAAGCCGTTTCGCGTCATCTGTAGTGACAGTAGTGCTGGAGGCCTCCAGGAAGGCTTCGAAACAGCTCAGCCAGTGTTCAAAGTTATTGGCTGCATCTGCTGCTTGAGGATCCAGGTCTAAACGTTCCGGCTTCAAGATTTGCTCCATGTTGAAAATTAGTCAATAAAATTGATGCGCTATCAACAATACCAAAGACTACGAGATGGACTTAAATGAAGTAGGCTTTTATTGACTAAGAACTGGAGCATGCCTCTGCTAGTGAATCCATCCTAAGAGCTCCCGGGGGAAGGGTGGTGAGTCACCTTTATACCCAGGCTTAGGGGTGGAGCCAGGGGCTGAGACATGCCTGGACTTGTACAGGGTTAACAGTGGTTTACCACACAGGCATGTACAGGTTAACAGTGGTTTACCACAATGCCAATCTTCAGAGATTTTTTGACGTTCTCCGTCGTCGCCACTTAACGTTAAACGAATCCAAATCGGTGCCATCAGTGAACATTCTCAGCTACTGGGTGGGCAACGGTGTTATTAGACCAGACCCAGAGCGACTTCGTCCACTTCAGGAGCTCCCTCCCCCTACAAATCTCGGCTCTCTTCGTCGGGCACTTGGCATGTTTGCTTATTACGCAAAGTGGATACCTCACTTCTCTGATAAAATACAGCCCCTGCTTCATGCGAAGTCTTTTCCATTGGAAGCAACAGCTATTTCTGCCTTCAACCTCCTCAAATGGCAGCTGGAGAAAGCCACGCTCTGCTCCATTGACGAAAACCTTCCTTTTGTGGTCGAATGCGATGCATCGGAGGTGGCGATCTTGGCTACCTTGAATCAAGGTGGTTGACCCGTGGCATTCCTATCCAGAACCTTACAGGGTAGCGAGCTCCATTACCGCCCCCCCCCCCCCCGTCGAGAAGGAGGCTACAGCCATCATCAAGGCTGTACGCCAATGGAGTCATTTTCATGCTCGGCGTCATTTCACGCTCATAACTGACCAGCGCTCCGTGGCCTTCATGTTGGATAACCGGAAGTGCACGAAAATCAAAAATAATAAAATTCAACTCTGGAGGATGGAGCTGGCCGCCTTTGGATATACTATCCGTTACCGACCTGGCAAACAGAATGTGGCCCCAGATACCTTCACACGGGCATTTTGCTCTTCAATGTCAATGTTGACTCTGGCGGATCTGCATATGGAATTATGTCATCCTGGCATTACCCGTATGTTGCACTTTGTGCGCTCCAAAAATCTACCATTCTCAACGGAGGACGTAAAGAAAACATGCTCCTCCTGTAGGATTTGTGCAGAATTGAAACCACAATTCTTCCACCCATCAGATGACTTACTCATACATGCAATGCAGCCTATGCAGAGGCTCAGCATAGACTTTAAAGGGCCATTGCCTTCGTCGACACGGAACACCTACCTACTTACGATGGTAGATGAGTATTCACGCTTTCCCTTTGCCTTCCCCTGTCCTAATATGCTTACCTCTACAGTAATTAAATGCCTCGATCAGGTCTTTTCCCTTTGTAGGACGGCCAATTTTATCCACACGGATCGGGGTCCCCCCTTTATGTCGAGTGAACTTAAAAGTTATCTCTCCCAACGGGGAATCGCCTCGAGTAAGACGACACCATATCATCCAATCGGCAATGGGCAGGTTGAACGATACAACGCCACCATCTGGAACGTTGTCCGTCTGGCACTGAGGTCACGCAACCTACCAGACCAGCAGTGGGAAACTGTGCTCCCCGACGTGTTACACTCTATCAGGTCTCTTCTCTCCACGTCCACTAATGGCACACCTCATGAGCGATTCTTCAAGTTCCGGCGTCGCTCTACACATGGGACATCTCTACCGTCATGGTTGGTGGCTCCAGGCCCTGTGCTACTCCGGAGGTTTGTCCGGTCTGCCAAGAACAACCCTCTCGTTGACGAGGTGGAGTTAACGGAGGTAAACCCCACGTATGCGCACGTGCAGTACCCCGATGGCCGGGAGTCCACTGTCTCGCTCAGAGATCTGGCTCCCTGCCCAACTGGTCACACGGGCCCGAATGCTGAAGGATCCCACGACGATGATGTCAACACTCCGCACCCCTATGAAGATGACGCCCTACCTGGGACATCAAGGGATCTGCCGGTAGTGCTATCAGATCAACTCAGGGAGCCAAACGCTCCCCGTAGGATGGCCACCCGAAATCAGGACGCCGGACAATCTCTGGCTACGACCCAGGATGAGGCCAGCTCTGCGCCAGTGGGGACTCGCACCCGGAATCATGATATTCCCAGGCCTCCACAGGACGATCAAGACGACGCGGACTCTACCGACTTACCGGTACGGGTCAAGCGACCCAGGGACCAGGACGTGGTCCGGGGAGATGTGCCTTCCGATCACAAGCAGAAAGCTAAACGACTACGGCTATTTTTGGTCCGCCTAGTCCGTTAAAAGAAGACTGGACTTCCAAACCTTTTAGGGAGGAAGAATGTCATAAATCGCAACTTCTACAAGAAGTAACTCAGGAAGTACTACTGAACGGCCAGCTGAGGGCGCCGTCCGAGGAGTATAAATACCCGGGCGTGGACCCACCTTGACCAGAGACAATCTGGAAACAGGAAGCCAGTGATTACTAACTAGACCTCCATGTTTTGTTACAAGTCGATTAAAGCCTTGCTTTATGTACAACCAAGTGCGTAGTGAGTCTTTATTACATCAGTCAGCATCTGGCAATTGCACTCAGTCAGTGATGTAAAATAATAACCAACAGGATCATGGGTGAATCAATTTACAAACACTTCAAACATTTTTTGTGTCAAATGCAAGGATATTTTGGCCTCAATTTTCATTGGGCCGTGAGGCGGGCTTTTAGGCGTGCGGGCGGTTAAAATCGCAAAACCTAGGGGCGTGACCCCCCCCCCCCCCCCACTGCCTGGTTCCCGCCTCCACACCATTTTAACCTAGGTGTGTCTGATTGACCGGAATCAGTCCCGCCTGCAACAGGCGGGACTGGTCTTTAGGGCCCTTAAGCAGCACTGATTGGTCTTTATAATCCCATTTTACATAGAAACATAGAAGATAGGAGCAGGAGTAGGCCATTCGGCCCCTCTAGCCTGCTCCACCATTCAATGCGATCATGGCTGATCATCCAAGTTCAGTACCCGGTCCCTGCTTTCTCCCCATACCGCTTGATCCCTTTAGCCTTAAGAAATATATCCAACTGCTTCTTGAATATATTTAATGAATTGGCCTCTACTGCCTTCTGTGGTAGGAAGGTGGTCCCATCACATCGACGTTGTAACCAAGAAGGCATGCCAACGCCTGTTCTTCCTCAGGAGACTGAAGAAATTTGGAAGGGCCCCCCAGATTCTCACCAACTTCTACCGGTGCACCATCAAGAGTATCCTGTCCGGCTGCATCACGACCTGGTATGGCAACTGCACCGCCACAGACCGCAAGGCTCTACAGATGGTAGTGAAAGCTGCACAACACACTATAGGAATTAAACTACCTGCTGTGCAGGATATCTACCCCGAGAGGTGCCGGGGAAAGGCCCTGAGAATCATTAAAGACGCGAGTCACCCCAGCCACAACCTCTTCGCCCTGCTCCCATCCGGTAAGAGATACTGAAGCATACGGTCTCGTACCAACAGGTTTCGAAACAGCTTCTACCCCCAGGCCATAAGACTCATGAATGATTAATTTATTATTATTTATTACTGTTGTTTTATTTACTATTACTGTCTTTCTATTAGTATTTCTATTGGTATTTAATCATTGTTATGCCATATTTATTCCAATGTTGGGAGGACTCGTAAAAATCAACATTTCATTGTGCAGTACACACGTCTGCTGCATATATGACAAATAAAATTGAATTAAATTGGGAGAGAATTCCACAGGTTCACCACTCTCTGGGTGAAGAAATTCCTCCTCATTTCTGTCCTCAAAGGCCTACCCCTTATTCTTAGACTGTGACCCCTGGTTCTGGATTCCCTGACCATCGGGAACATCCTCCCTGCATCTAGTCTGTCCAGTCCTGCCAGAATTTTGTAAGTTTCAATGAGATCCTCTCTCATTCTTCGAAACTCCAGCAAGTACAAGCCCAATCGCCCCAATCTCTCCTCATACGTCATTCCTGCCATCCCAGGTATCAGCCTGGTGAATCTTCGCTGAACTCCTTCCATGGCAAGAATATCTTTCCTCAGATAAGGCGACCAAAACTGCACACAATACTCAAGATGTGGTCTCACCAAGGCCCTGTACAACTGCAGCAAGACATCCTTGTTCTTGTACTCAAACCCTCTCGCTATGAAGGCCAACATACCATTTGCCTTCTTAACCGCCTGCTGCACCTGCATGCTTACCTTCAGCGACTGGTGCACAAGGACATCCAGGTCTCGTTGCACTTCCCCTTCTCCCAATCTATTGCCATTCAGATAATAATCTGCCTTCCTGTTTTTGCCACCAAAGTGGATAACCTCACATTTATCCACGTTATATTGCATCTGCCATGCTTCTGTCCAATCACCCAACCTGTCCAAATCATCCTGTAGTTTCTCGGCATCCTCCTCACAGCACACACACCCACCCAGCTTTGTGTCGTCTGCAAATTTGGAGATATTACATCTGGTTCCCTTGTCTAGATCATTAATATATATTGTGAATAGCTGGGGTCCAAGGACTGATCCCTGCGGCACCCCACTAGTCACTGCCTGCCACTTGGAATAAGACCCGTTTATTCCAACTCTTTGCTTTCTATCTGCCAACCAGTTCTCTATCCAAGTCAATACCTTGCCCCCGATCCCATGTGCCTTAACTTTACGCGCTAATCTCTTATGTGGGACCTTATCGAAAGCCTTCTGAAAGTCCAAATACACCACATCCACTGGTTCTCCCTTATCTATTTTACTAGTTACAACCTCAAAAAATTCCAGTAGATTAGTCAAGCATGATTTACCTTTTGTAAATCCATGTTGACTTTGTCCAATCCTGTCACTGTTTTCCAAGTGCTCTGCTATTACATCTTTTATAATGGACTCTAGCATTTTCCCCACTACCGATGTCAGGCTTACCGATCTGCAATTCCCCATTTTGTCTCTACCACCTTTTTTGAATAGTGAGGTAACATTAGCTACCCTCCAATCCATGGGTACTGTGCCAGATTCCATCGAATGTTGGAAGATGACCAGCAATGCATCTACTATTTCTAGGGCCACTTCCTTAAGTACCCTAGGATGTAGATTATCAGGCCCTGGGGATTTATCAGCCTTCAATCCCATCAATTTCCCTAACACCATTTCCCTACAAATACTGATTTCTTTCCGTTCCTCCCTTTCATCAGACCCTATGTTCCCCGACATTTCCGGGAGGTTATTTGTGTCCTCCTTTGTGAAGACAGAACCAAAATATGTATTTAATTGGTCTGCCATTTCTTTGTTCCCCATTATAAATTCCCCTGATTCTGACTGCAAGGGACCTACGCTTGACTTCACCAATCTTTTTCTCTTCACTTATCTATAAAAGCTTTTACAGTCAGTTTTTATGTTCCCTACAAGCTTACTCTCATATTCTATTTTCCCTTTCTTAATTAATCCCTTTGTCCTCCTTTGTTGAACCCTAAACTGCTCCCAATCCTCTGGATTACTGCTTTTTTTGGCCAATTTATATGTCGTCTCCTTGGATCTTACGCTATCCCTAAATTCCCTCATTAGCCACAGTTGAGTCACCTTTTTTGTTTTATTTTTATGCCAAACTGGGATGAACAAATTCTGTAGTTCATCCATGCGGTCTTTGAATGTTTGCCATTGCCTATCCACCGTTAACCCTTTGAGTGACATTCCCCAATCAATCCTACCCAATTCGCGCCTCAGACCATCGTAGTTTCCTTTATTTAAATTCAGGACCCTAGTCTCTAATGAAGAATTCAATCATATTATGATCGCTCCGACCCAAGGGGCCTCGTACAACAAGATTGCTAATTAATCCTTTCTCGTTACATAATACCCAGTCTAAGATGGCCTGCTCTCTGGTTGGTTCCTCGACATATTGGTCCAGGAAACCATCCCGTAAACACTCCAGGAATTCCTCCTCCATAGTATTGTTACTAATTTGGTTAGCCCAATCTATATGTAGATTAAAGTCACCCATGATGACTGCTGTGCCCTTTTTGCACGCTTCTCTAATTTCCCTTTTAATGCCATCCCCAACCTCTGCATTACTGTTTGGAGGTCTATATACCACTCCCACTAACGTTTTCTGCCCCTTGATATTTCTCAGTTCTACCCATACAGATTCCACATCATCAGAGCTAATATCCTTCCTTACAATTGTGTTAATCCCTTCTTTAACCAGTAATGCTACCCCACCTCCCTTTCCTTTTTGCCTATCTTTCCTGAATATTGAATACCCCTGGATGTTGAGTTCCCAGCCTTCGCCAATTTTAACAGGCCCTTGCCTGTTTAACCCTTTTCCCATGCAAAACGTGCCTAGTGGGGATGACGCCTGTGAAACCTGGCGTGAACACTATTGGCTTACTGACTATCAGCTGCAGGTCCAACATTAAAGAGGATATTTGATCAGTCATCATTTGCAGGTGGCAGGCCTTTGTTGTCTCAGGTCTGGGGGAACTTTAAGAAGGCATAACCACAGCTGTGGAAGTTTGGAGCCTCACACACTTCTCCAGTGTGACCTCCTGCGAGACCCCTCTCGCCACCCTCACTCAGCGCTTCCTCAACTGAGGCACCTACCAGAAGCATGGGAGGCCTTTTTTTCCTTCCCCTCTTGGCATTAGAGGACCTCCAGCCACATTCGCGAAATGACACACGCCACAACTGCAGAAGTTGCCATCAGAAATGTTATTTACAATAACCAACTGATGGGATTTTAAAAATAAACACAACATTTCACCCAAGTGACTACCCTTGTGACTATTAGTGCTTTATTTTCCTCTTACGCGTGCTCCTACATAGTGGTTCCCCTGTGGCTTCAGCAGATGTGGAGGCCCCTTGCTCACTTTCCTTCTGCTCCTGTCTCGACACCTTTGGCGGGCATCCTCTGGGATGGCGAGCCTGTGAGGGCTCGCCAGCAGTCTACTGCTCCTGCGGCTGTGCAGGGGTTGAGACCTCTATCTCCGTTGGGTGTGTACTCCGGCGGGGCTCTGACCGAGGGCTCTGCAGTGGCATGGAAGTGTAAGCGCTTGGAGAGGAGCCCCCACTTCCTTGAGGGCTGCCACCAACCTCCCTCTCATGGGTCAGGTCCCCCTCAGTGCCTGCATGTGGCTTGAGAGCAGCTTGCTGCACATCAGGAGGGCCATGGGGACCCGTTTCTACAATGGCAGTCCTACTCAGAGGGCCTGCCATGAAGGTCTGGTTTCTCTGTTCAATAGCTGACCATCGCTCCTCCAGAGATGTCAGTCTATTCTGAACACTCACCATGTTTTCAACACTCTGGCGACTTAGCTCCTCCATGGCCGCAGCCATCATCTCCTCTACTGTAGCCATCCTTTCCATGGAGGTTGCCATCCTTTCCGTGGTGATGCGTTCATGCGTCAATGACTCCACAAAGGCTCTGCTCATGTTCACTATGGCATCCTCCATTCGCTCCACACTCGCAGCCACCCTAGAGACAAAACCTGCCAGAGACTCCTGCATCTGTGCCTGGAGTTCCATCACCTCTGATCTTACGGATGAACCCAGAGGCAGAGGGTCGACATGCAGCTGAGCCGAGCTGGCAGAGTCCTGCGCCCTCCGACGAGGACTCTCCACTGCTGTCCCTGTCTCCACAATCTGCTGATGCTCACTTGTGAGCTGTGATACACCAGGTGACAACTCTACTCTATGCCCCGAAGGTCCCACCGAGGTGTGAGTGTCTGCGCTGGTGCTGGGTGCGCTTATTGCTGATGACGCTGCGCCCTCAGAGGTTGCAGATTTCTCTGAGGAGTCTGGCTGCTCAGGCTCTTCCTCCTGCAGAGTGGGGATGGGGGCTCTCGATGGTCCTGTGGGGGAGTCAAGGAAAAAGTTAGAGATGTGAAACCAAGGTTACATGCACACTGCATTCTGCAGATGATCATAAGTCCATATGATGTAGCTTCAGAATCATTATCAGCGACTCATGCAATGCCAATGAGAGAGATGGAAAACTATTCTGTCACCAGCTTGCGGGGATGCTCCTGCCTGCCCTTCCCCAACGTCCACATCTCGGTCAGCCCCGGCAACCTCCAGGATGCCTTCCTCCCAGGGGATGAGCTGGGCTAATGAGGGCAGCCCTCCTCCTGTCCTGGCTCGCTCTCTCCTGTTGTGAGCTCTCTTTTCCTGCAATGAGGGAGGCAAATGGAGGTTGAGTGAGAATGAAGGAGTGAGTGCAGAGATTGCATAGCATAGATACTTAGAAGGAGACAAAGATGGAGTGAGGTTGCAATACCAAGGGCCCTCCCTGTGTGTTGTCCGTTGTGTTCAAAGCATCAGAGTGAGAGGGAGTGTGAGGGCTGCATGGTGGCATAGTTCTGTGAATGTGAGAATAGAGAGAGAGGGAATGGGTAAGGGTGCATGGATTTGAATGTCTAGTGGGATGTGCAGGAAGAGATTGCTAAAGCTGAGTGCTGGTGAGGAAAGGCAATGGGGATCAGATTGAGGGTGATGGAAACATCATACAGTACTCACTTTTCCAGTGCGAAAAAGGTCATGGAATCTTTTCCTGCACTGCAGCCACGTTCTTCGTGGTAGCCCCAAGGAGTTGACTTGACCTGCCACCTCTAGCCACACAGCCTTGGTCTGGCTGGGAGGCCTCTTCCTCCCTGAAGAAGGGAAGAGGACCTCCCTGTGGGTCCTAGTACCATCCAATAATGCCTGTAGTGAAGCCTCATCAAATTTGGGCGCAGATCTGGACCTCCCGCTGGCCGTTCCTCCTGCAGGCTCCTGTGCCATCTTAATGTGGAAGGTTGGAAGCCTGCAGAGGAAGCAAGGCTTACTGTGAACCTTAAAAGCAGCAGCAATGATGACGTCATATTCTGCGACTTTCTGACTGGAAATACTCAACTGCGAAGGCTTCCCACACGCTGGAAATCAATTGGCCAATTGTGTTAAATTTGCATCAGTCTCACAGACCCATTTACAATCGTGTCAGAATCACTAATTTTGGGGAAACCGCCAATTCCCCGCACTTGAACTAAAATCGACCCCTTTGTCTTTGGTTTTATATATAATTTTGAAATAACTCTCTTTATTGCATACAAAATGGAAGACAGTTACACTCAGAATGTAAGGAACAAATAGCTGGCAGTGCTGAGGGAGTGCTGCACTGTCATAGGTGCCGTCTTTCAGATGAGACGTTAAACCAAGGCCCTGTCTGCTCTCAGGTAGATGTAAAAGATCCCATGGTGCTATTTCAAAGAAGAGCAGGGGAGTTATCCCCGGTGTCCTGGCCAATATTTATCCCTTAATGAGCATCACTTAAAACAGATTATCTGCTCATTATAATGTTGCTGTGAGCAAATTGGCTGTCGCATTTCCTACATTACAACAGTCTGTGAATGCACCAGCAGCTTTGTTACATATGCACATGTGGTCAGCATCTGGCTGACTGGGGGAAAACTCTCCACTGGCTGGAGTCATACCTAGCACAAAGGAAGATGGTTGTGGTTGTTGGAGGCCAATCATCTCAGCCCCAGGACATCGCTGCAGGAGTTCCTCAGGGCAGTGTCCTAGGCCCAACCATCTTCAGCTGCTTCATCAATGACCTTCCCACCATCATAAGGTCAGATGTGGAGATGTTTGCTGATAACTGCAGTGTTCAGTTCCATTCACAACTCCTGAGATAATGAAGCAGTCCACGCCCGCACGCAGCAAGACCTGGCCAGAATTCAGGTTTGAGCTGACAAGTGACAAGTAACATTCACGCCACACAAGTGCCAGGCAATGACTATTTCCAACAAGAGAGTCTAACCACCACATCTATACATTCAACGGCATTACCATCATCGAATTCCCCACCATCAACATCGTGGGGTCATCATTAACCAGAAATTTAACTGGACCAGCCACATAAATACTGTGGCTACAAGGGCAGTTCAGAGGCTGGGTATTCTGCGGCGAGTGTCTCACCTCCTGTCTCCCCAAAGCCTTTCCAGCATCTACAAGGCACAAGTCAGGAGTGTGATGGAATACTCTCCACTTGCTTGGATAAGTGCAGCTCCAACAACACTCAAGACACCATCCAGGACAAAGCAGCCCGCTTGATTGGCACCCCATCCACCACCTTAAACATTCACTCCCTCCACCACCGGCGCACCGTGGCTGCAGTGTGTACCGTCTACAAGATGCACTGCAGCAACTCACCAAGGCTTTTTCGACAGCACCTCCCAAACCTGCGACCTCTAATACCTAGAAGGACAAGGGCAGCAGGTGCATGGGAACACCATCAGCTCCAAGTTCCCCTCCAAGTCACACACCATCCTGACTTTGAAATATATCGCCAATCCTTCATTGTCACTGGGTCAAAATCCTGGAACTCCCTCTCTAAGAGTACTGTGGGAGTACCTTCACCACATGGACTGCAGCGGTTCAAGGCGGCGGCTCACCAGCACCTTCTCAAGGGCAATTAAGGATGGGCAATAAATGCTGGCCTTGCCAGCGAGGCCCACATCCCATGTACGAATAAAAACAGTGACTACACTTCAAAAGTACTTCATTGGCTGTAAAGCACTTTGGGACCTCCTGAGGTCATTATCGGCACTATACAAATGCAAGTCTTTGCTATTATAGCTGATGAAAGGATTCCCTTAGCAGAATAGCATGTTTAAATGATAAATTATGTTGCCTGACAGAAAATGTAATTTAGTGTCAAGACAAACTGGCCATTCTTTCAATCTTGACTAAGGAGTTAAAACTGTTAACTTTTTGTTTGCCTGATCGTTGCAAACATAATATTTGAACTTCAGATTAAGAAATATCCTTCAGTGTTTTCAGTTTTCTATTCATTGTACCTCTACCACAAGAGCCCTGTAAGAAGAAAAATCATACTTATATACTACCAGAGACTGTAATCACAGCAACAACTTGAATTCATAGGGCTGGATTTTAATTCAGGGGCGGGTTGGGGTCGTGTAATCCGCATTTCGTGTTATCCACACGAATCTAAATCGATGTGGGAGATTGATGCGATTTTAACTTAATTGGCCAATTGATTTCCAGCGTGTGGGAACCCTGGCAAATGAGTTTTTCCAGTCTGAAAGTCACCTCCGATGACGTCGTTGTAGTGTATGTACCCGTCTACCTTTAAGGAAACTATTGTATGTAACCGTTCACCTTTAAGAGAACTACTTTAGGTGTGGCACTACTTGTTTGGCTTCTGTATACTGTAATACCGACAGTGACCACACCAGTATATAAGTGTTGTGGCAGGATTGCTGGGGCAGATTCGCCCTGACCTTCGAATAGTAAAGACCTGTTTGTTTGTTACTCCTGAAGTCTGTGTCGTTATTAACAGTACAACCCACAGACTTTACAGTGGCGATGAGTCCGATCGTACCCTGCGGCAAGACTACCAAAGCAACTAAAGAGCGTTGAAGAGAGGCAACCGCCCTCGTCGTTATGCTGGGAGAAAACACGAGGCTGCAGCAATAGAAAGGAAGAAGACTTAGCAACAAAAGCTTCCATCAGCAACAGGCACTGACTACCCTTCTACCACGGTGCGGAGTGAGCCGATCAGCAGGAAACAAGGCGGCCGCGGAGACTGTGAGTAGGGGAAAGTGTAACGAAATCCGGAGGATAAGGGCTGTGCACTCGACCACGGTCGAGGGGGAGCAGAGCTGGTCAGGAAGTCGGGTCCAACGGCGTCGTGAGATAGCCGGACCGCGATCGGCGGGAAAAGCCGGGCAGCGACCGAAGCCACGAAGCGCTGAGACCGGGAGCAGGCGCGGGAAGAGAGAAACTCAGCCGCAGCCGGGGAGGGAAGCACCGGACTGCTTGAGGGCTGGGAGGCGAACGGGAGCCGAGCGTGTGGGAGAGGCAGAGCCGACCAAAGGAGGCTGCGCGAGAGCCAGTCCAGCGGCTGAACTGTTCTCCGCCAACGGGGTACCCAGCGCCGGTAGAGCCGAACGTGTGGGAGAGAGAGACAGAGCCGAGCAAGGGGAGAGAGACTGCGCGAGAGCCAGTCCAGCGGCTGAACTGTTATCCGTGAACGGGGTGTACCCAGCGCCGGTAGAGCCGTGCGAGCGGGAGAGAGAGACAGAGCCGAGCAAGGGGAGAGAGACTGCGCGAGAGCCAGTCCAGCGGCTGAACTGTTACCCGTGAACGGGGTGTACCCAGCGCCGGTAGAGCCGTGCGAGCGGGAGAGAAAGACAGAGCCGAGTAAGGGGAGCTGTGCGGAAGCCAGCCAGCGGCTGAACCTGTCCACTGTGGGGAAAGCGTACCCCTTCCACCAGGGAAGAAACGCGGGAAGCCGCCATTAGGCGGAGAAGACGACAGAAGCGGGAAACCGCCATTGAAGTGGGCGGGGAGAGAAGGAAAGAGCGGGAAACCGCCATTTTCGCGGGAAAACCGCCATCTTAACTGCCATTGAAGTGGGCGGAGAGAGAAGGAAAGAGCGGGAAACCGCCATTTTCGCGGGAAAAACCGCCATCTTAGAAATAAACAAATAAATAAGAATACTTAAAGAAATACTTGTGCTGCTCCCAAGGAAAGAAAGATGCCTAAGCGAGGGAATATTAACGAATTTAATTCTGAGATAGAAGACTGGGCCACGTACGTGGAACGCATAGAGATTTATTGTGAAGCCAACAAAATAGAGGAAGACGACAAGGCGATAACATTGCTAAACTCGATGGGGGCAAAAACATACGGGCTCTTGAAGCATCTAATAGCACCAGATAAACCGGCGGATCAGACTTTCGAAGAGATTGTGGCTGTGCTGAAGGACCACTTGAACCCCACACCGTTGATGCTGGCTGAACGTTTCAAATTCTATGCAAGAACGCAGAGGAAAGACGAAAGTAACGCGGAATACTTGGTCGAACTGCGTAGGCTGGCGAAATACTGCCAGTTCGGAGGGAATCTGACAGAGGCACTGCGAGACAAGTTCGTTTGTGGATTGTCCAAAGAAGGGACGCAAAAGCGACTACTGGAAGAGAACGACCTCACACTAGACAGGGCTGTTCTTATAGCTGCATCGCACGAAGCCGCAGCGAAAGGAACGGCAGAAATGCAGCTGAAGGCGGCGGCACTCGGGGTGGACCAAATTACCTCGAGTACAACAAAATGCTATCGTTGTGGGAAGACAACGCACGACCAGAATCAATGCTGGTTTAAGAACCAAGAATGTAGGAAATGTGGCAAACTGGGTCACATCGCAAAGGTATGCCGGTCAGGGAAGAAGACCAACAACCAAAGGAAGCCACCACAAGAAAAGTACAGCAAGGTACACAAGGTGGCTGAGAAGAGTTCAGACGAACAGAATTCAGACTCAGACCCAAACAACCAGGAGCTGGGTAGTCTGAGAATTCACAATGTGAGTAAGGAAGCTAACCTACAAACTATCTGGGTCATACTAAAAATAGCTGGGGTCCAAGTAAGAATGGAGTTGGACACTGGATCAGCTCTATCAGTCATAAATCGAAGGGACTACCACCGGCTATTCTCTCACATACCCTTAAGAAATACCAAGTTCGTATTGCAGACATACACGGGGCATAAGGTATACCCCATGGGGAAGATAAGAGTCAAGGTGAGAGATAGGGGTAAAGAACACCCAAGAATGAACTTGTACGTATTATCTGAGGGAGGACCACCACTTCTAGGACGAGAGTGGATCAAGAAAATAGACATGGAATGGCACTATCTAAAAGCCATAATGAGTGAGGACTCGGTGCAAGCTATCAGCTCAGATTCTGAAACGGATGACGATAAGACCAACTCAAATATGGAAGACAAGGCTAAAATGAACTTGCCGACTATGGTGGAGAAAACGAAGACATGCATAAAGGCTTATGCTACCGAGAAGAATAAAGCTTCAGAGCCGAACTCCAGTTTGACAGGGAATTCTGAGCCTGTTCAAGTTAAGGACTTATCCACGACGGAAGAACACCGAACTCGGACTCAAACTTATTTCAAAGTACGACAACAATTAGAACAGTTGAGTTACCGTCTCGTACAAGAGATGAAAACAATGGAAAAGTTCTGGGACACCGAATGGGAGAACCTGGAAAGACAGCAGAGGCAGCTAGCTCAAGCAAAGAGCGACCATAGAGCCATCGTGACTAATTACCGATCACATCTCCCTTATGATGTTCAGGAGTTAGAATATTTGCATGATCTAGAGATACAGCATAAAGGCAAACCACGCTACACTGAGGATTTTGTTCTGCAATTGGAGACGGAGCTAGTGCAAGCAAGGTTAAGAGAAGCTGAATCGCAGTGTGCACTTAAAGATATGCAGAAAAAAATCTTGGACATGGAAAAGAGAAACGCTTCTTTACCTGATGTGAATAATGTGGCCATGTTGCAAGAGGAGCTTATAGGGGCGAAACTGAAAGAAGCTAAGCAAAGGATGTTGGAACTTGAAACACAGAACCAAATCAGCAGTAACCAGCTATGTCGAGCAGAGAAGGAGTGCTATGGTCTACATGAGAAGGTGCAATATCTCTCAGCCCAGAATAAGGGACTACTCACTCAGTTAAATGAAAGTAATCGGAAAATGGCTGAGATAGACTGCAAGAATAAAGAAGATTTGATGGCAGTGAGACTTCGAGAGGCAGATAGCATAGCAGCCTTGGCTGAACTCCAACAGGAAATTGCGAAAGAAGCAAATGAAGAGGAATCTTCAGGAAGCCAGGATGTTATTCCAGTTCTTCTCTACGACTCCTTACAAGCAGAGTGTGAGAAGTTGAAAGAACAGTATGAACAGGCCCAGGCTACAATTCTGGAGGGGGTTAACTCGGCAACCTCCGAAAAGCTAGTTTCAGTAGAAGCATATGAACAACTAAAGGTTGAACATGAGCAAGAAGTCCAAAGGCTGCAGGAAATTCTTGATGAGCTCAAGGCCAAGACAGACTCATCGGTAGAAGTTCCATCCATAGATGAGAAATTAGAGGTGAAAGACATGGCAGAACATGAAAGACAAGATGTCCAAGAACTCATAAAAATATTGAAGGAAACCCAAGACAAATATGAGGCGGCAATGTCCGAGGTTCAACAACTTGAAGAACAGATTCAACTGGGAATCCTTTCAGTGGAAGAAAAGGAAACTGTAAGAAACACAGAGACTGTAAGAATGGTCCCTGAACATGAGCTAGAGAGCATCAGGGCGCAACTTTTCCGAGCGCTGAAAGCCAAAGTACAAGAGGAACAGAAGGTGGAAGCATTGGAGGAAAAGGTGGATGAAATGGAGAAGACTCTGATCCACAGTGTTCCCGTGGAAGAGTTAACGGTCAGCCAACTCCTTCATATGCTGAGGGAAAAGAGTCTGCAATGGGAACAATCTGAACACGAGCTTCAATCTTCAACGGGAAGGAGTTCGGAGCTCTCAAAAGTTTGGGAAATAGCTGAGGTTGCAAAACAGACTTTACTGGGATGCCAAAAGTACGCTGAGTCACGTCTATGTGAACAACAGAATGTTGAAACAGCTGCTCCAGTAGAAGGATTGAATAGCCCGATCAATCAATCCCCGAGGGAAGGGGAAGTATTGAAATCACAAATGAGGTCATTAGTGATGGATTTGCAGGAAACCCAGGAAGAGCGGGATGAAGATGAATGCATGAAGAAGTCTTTTCAAGAAAGATGTCTAGGGAAGGAACCACAGTCAGCTAACGTCCAGATGGGTAAGGAGGAAGTAGAAGGCCCTCTCGCTGGCCTAACTCAGGACGAACCCGAATATTACCATGACCTGTTGAGTGACACTGAATATTATGAGGATGTGGTCTGCCCAATTTGTGATGAAAACTCCCAAAGTGCCGAAATCAGGATGAAGCACTTAAAGTCGAAGGAACATAGAGAGTTGGTGGCGCTACAGCTGGCAGCCGAGAAAGGAGCCCCGAGAGTCTCAAAAAGGCAGAAAAGAAAAAGAAGAGGCAGAAGACAATAACTATCTAAAATATTATCACTTCTACCAGCTCAGGAGGGGACCTACGAAAGGAGCTAAATTAGTTGAAAAGTGGGAAATTATCAAGACAGCCAGTTGGTTATAAAAGTCGGCACTGCCGGTTCAACAGGACGAAAGTTCAAGCTGTTACGTCAAGAAAAGGCTATGGAGGAGTCACACTATCCATGTGAACCAGCTACACCAAAGAGATGTTGTTCGGACCAAGTCAAGATCGGAGACTGAATCTGTGAACTGTTCCCGCAGAGACTGACTTTGTGAACTGTTTCCCACCGAGATTATATCTGTAAAGTGTTTTATATGAAGTTGAAGATATGTATGTTAATGGGACTCTGTAAGTAATAAGCTAAAAAGGGAGGATTGTAGTGTATGTACCCGTCTACCTTTAAGGAAACTATTGTATGTAACCGTTCACCTTTAAGAGAACTACTTTAGGTGTGGCACTACTTGTTTGGCTTCTGTATACTGTAATACCGACAGTGACCACACCAGTATATAAGTGTTGTGGCAGGATTACTGGGGCAGATTCGCCCTGACCTTCGAATAGTAAAGACCTGTTTGTTTGTTACTCCTGAAGTCTGTGTCGTTATTAACAGTACAACCCACAGACTTTACAGTCGTCATTGCTGCTGCATATAAGGTCTGCAACAAGCCTTGCTTCTTCTGCAGACTGCCAACTTTTTGGCCTTTCATGTTAGAGGGACCTGGAGGCAAAATGACCAGCGAGAGTCCTAGGTCTGCTCCCAGGTTTGATGATGTTGCCCTGCAGGCTTTAGTTGAGGGAGCAAGAGCTAATAAAGAGGTGCTCTTCCCTTCAGGGAGGAAGAAGCCTCCTCAGCAGACCAAGACTGTGTGGATCCAGGTGGCAGAGGAGGTCAACTCATTGTCAGTAACCCGCAGAACCTGGCTTCAGTGCAGGAAGAGATTTCATGACCTTCTGCGCACTGGAAAAGTGAGTATGAATTTCCCATCCCCCTCAATCTGATCCCCATTGCCTTTCCTCACCAGCACTCAGCTTTAGCAATCTCTTCCTCCACATCCCACTTGACACTGACATCCATGCACCCTTACCCATTCCCTCTCTCTCTCTATGGTCACATTCACCTAACTATTCGAAAATGTAGCCCTCACACTCCCCATCACTGTGATGCTATGAAAACAACTGACAACACACAGGAAGGGCCCTTGGTCTTGCCACCTCACTCCATCTTTGTCTCCTTCTAAGTATCTATGCTATGGATTCTCTACACTCACACCTTCATTCTCACTCAACCTCCACTTGTCTCCCTCATTGCAGGAAAAGAGAGCTCACAATAAGCGAGAAAGAGCGAGGACAGGAGGAGGGCCACCCTCAGTAGCCCACCTCACCCCCTGGGAGGAGGTGGTCCTGGAGACCGTAGGAGTGGAGGAAGATGTGCAAGTGGGGGACGGACAGAGGGGTGTATCACAGCAAGCTGGTGAAAGAATAGTTTTCCATCTCTCTCATTGACATTGCATGAGTCGCTTATAATGATTCTGAAGCTCTAACAGATGGACTTGTGATCATCTGCAATATGCAATGTGCATGTAACCTTGCCATCACACCTCTGACTCTTTCCTTTACTCCCCCACAGGACCATCGCAAGCATCCATCCCCACTAGCCAGGAGGAAGAGGCTGAGCATCCAGACTCCTCAGAGGAAGCTGCAACCTCTGAGGGCGCATCATCAGCAGAATTCAGCGCACCCAGCACCAGCGCAGACACTCACATCTCGGTGGGACCATCGCGAGATAGAGTAGTGTTGTCACCTGGTGTATCACAGCTCACAAGTGAGCATCAGCAGATTGTGGAGACAGGGACAGCAGTGGAGAGTCCTAGTCGGAGGGCGCAGGACTCTGCCAGCTCGGCTCAGCTGCATGTCGACCCTCTGCCTCTGGGTCCATCCATAAGATCAGCGGTGCTGGAACTCCAGGAACAGATGCAGGAGTCTCTGGCAGGTTTTGTCTCCATGGTCGCTGCGAGTGTGGAGCGAATGGAGGAGTCCATTGCGAACATGACCAGAGCCTTTGTGGAGTCATTGGCGCATGAACGCATCACCATGGAAAGGATGGCAACCTCCATGGAGGTGATAAGTCGCCAGAGTGCAGAAAACATGGTGAGTGTTCAGAATAGAATGACATCTCTGGAGGAGCGATGGTCATCTATTGAACAGAGAAACCAGACCTTCATGGACGTCCTTCTGAGTAGGACTGCCAGTGCAGATATGGGTCCCCATGGCCCCCCTGATGTGCAGCAAGGTGCTCTCAAGCCACTTGCAAGCGCTGAGGGGGAACTGGCCCATGAGAGGGAAGTTGATGGCAGACATCAAGGAAGTGGGGGCTCCTCTCCAAGCGCTCACACTTCCATGCCACTGCAAAGCCCTCGGTCAGAGCCCCACCAGAGTCCATACCCAACTGAGATCAGCGTCTCAACCCCTGCACAGCCACAGGAGCAATAGATTGTTGACGAGCTCTCACAGGTTCGCAACCCCAGAAGACGCCCACCAAAGGTGTCGAGACAGGAGCAGCAGGAAAGTGAGCAAGGGGCCTCCACATCTGCTGAAGCCACAGGGGTAGCACCATGTAGGAGCCCGCGTAAGAGAAAGATACTGCACAAATAGTCACAAGGGTAGTCACTTGGGTGAAATTTGATGTTTTATGTGAAAAAGCCATCAGATGAATAATAATGTAAATAAAAAATCTGATGGCTACTGCTGTAGTTGTGGCGTGTGTCATTTCGCGAATGGGACTTTCACATTGAGGGCTTAGGATTACTTGCAATTGTCAGTATGGTGGTCAAATTGCTAGGAATCTGCTGGTTCTTGGCCATTGTCGATGCTCAGGTAAGAAGCTGCGAGGCAAAAGTGCTTGATTGGCTAGGCTAAGCAAATCTGGCCAAGATGAGTGCGTTCCTTGCATCCCAGCCAGCAATATGGTCGCGCGCTGGAGCCTTCTGGCCTGTGCAGCTTCAGGTGGGTGAGCAGCAGCTTGGCGCTCCTGCTGTTGCTGCTGCTGTTGGTGCTGCTGTTGTTCATGGTTCTGCTGCTGCCATGACTGGTCTTCGTCCGAATCTGATGTCCAGGAGGAAAGGAAATAAATGGTTCCCATGCTTCTGGTATATGCCTCAGTTGAGGAAGCGCTCAGTGAAGGTGGCGAGAGGGGTTTCCCAGGAGGTCACACTAGAGATGGGTGTCAGGCTCCAAACTTCCACAGCTTTGGTTATGCCTTCTAAAAGTTCCCCCAGACCTGAGACTACAAAGTTCTGCCACCTGCAAATGATGGCTGATCAAATCTCCTCTTTAATGGTTGACCTGCAGCTGATAGTCAGCAATCTAATTGTGCTCCCGCCACGTTTCACCGTCGTGTTTCAGAACAGGCGTGTTTCATGTGGGAAAAGGGTTAAAATCGCAAAGGCCTTTCAAAATGGCATTATAGAGGCAATTTAGTGCTTGGTAAGGGCCTTAACGGCCTATCCCGCCTCTTGGAGGCGGGACGGAGACGGGACCATTAGACACGAATTAATGAAAATTGCGTGGAGCTGGGATGGAGGCGGGGTTGGGCCTGCCCGCCAGTTTTTGTAATTTTAACCCCCCCACATGCCTCCAATCCCGCCTCCACGGCCCAATGAAAATCCTGCCCATAATCTTTTTATATATCACCAAAGACTAGGGGTAATTTTAAGTTTTGTTTGTCAGGAGCACACATCAGGAATTTGGCCATGAAAATCATCGGCAGCACATTCCCAGATCCTGAATATACACTTCCCATGTGAAAAGCTCCACAACGGGAACACAAATTTGTAAAAGTACCCTTTGTGTCTGTTTAAGAGCTTGCCAAGGGAATCTGTAAGAAATACAGACTCATTGGGCTCGATTTTAACTCAGGTGCGGGCTGTTGTTGTGTTATCGGAATTTCCTGTTCCCCACACTAATCTAAATGGACGTGGGAGATTGATGCAATTTTAACTCAATTGGCCAATTGATTTCCAACGTGTGGGAAGCCTTTGCAAAGGGGTTTTTCATGACTGAAAGTCCCCTCCGATGATGTCATCATTGCTGCTGCATTTAAGGTCCACAGCAAGCCTTGCTTCTTCTGCAGGCTTCCAAGCTTCCTCCATTTGGTGTCAGAGGGACCTGCAGGAAAGATGACAAGCAGGAGGGCAAGAGCAGCTCCTCGTTTTGATGAGGCGGCACTGCAGGCATTGGTAGATGGGGCTAGGGCCCACAGGGAGGTCCTGTTCCCTTCATCAGGGAGGAAGAGGCCTCCCACTCAGACCAAGGCTGTGTGGATGCAGGTGGCCGAGGAGGTCATGTTATGTTCATAAATAAATAGATGTTTTCATTATGAACAGCTAGCTTGAGCTAGTCATTTATTCAGCCATGTGGACTAGTGTACAGGCATCCATCTTGACTACTGCCTTGTGGGTAGCCCCCTACTAAACATACAGCTCCACCTAGTGTACCATTCTAGAATGACATGTTACTGATCATTACATCCCCCTTCTTTAGAGGTTAAACAAAATCAATATCAATCAATATCAATCAATCATAACGACATAAATATCTTCACAACAGTCAACACATCTTCAAAGCTTCACTTTATGAACTCTAAGCTTTTCATTCTTTTATTATAGTTTTCTTTGTACTCAGAGATTAAGTCTATCAGACTTTTTTACTTCACGTGTGGATCTTCTCAGCACAGGTAAGTCTGATGTGTTTCAATGAGAGCCTGTATGTGTGTTTGTGTTAGATTGTTCTGGTGGTGAGTGACAAGATTCAGTTGCGGCATTGTCATCGATTTGCTCTTGGATAGTTTCTTGTGTTTTCAGGAGGGAACGGCGGTTCCTCCTGAGAGTCTGTCCTTCCTCAGTTCTAACAGTGTATGACCTTGGTCCTACTTCCTCAAGAACTGTAGCTTTCCTGTTCCATGCATTTGGATCCTCAATCCTGACAACATCATCCCTTGTCAATGGTTTCAGAGTTTTGGATGACTTGTCATAGTGTGATTTCTGTTTCAGCTTTAACAGTTGAAGTCTCTGTCTCAATTCCTTACTCTGCTTTTCTTTTGCACAGCAGGGTAGCGTGGTGCGCAACTTGTGACCCATTAGGAGTTCAGCAGGTGAAGAACCACAGTCTAAAGGGGAGGCTCGGTAGCTCAGCAGGACGAGATAAGGATCAGACTTGCTTTCTGTTGCTTTCTTCAGTAGCTGTTTGAGAACTTGAACACCTTTCTCTGCCTTACCATTCGACTGAGCATACAGAGGACTGGATGTGATGTGCTGAAAGTCATAATGTGCTGCAAACTGTTGCCACTCCTTACAGTTGAAGCATGGACCATTGTCGCTAACGGCAATCCTGGGAATCCCATGTCTGGCGAAGATGGATTTAACATGCATTATGACACTGCTTGCTGATGTGCTTGAGAGCAGCGCCATCTCAGGATAGTTAGAATAGTAGTCAATCACTAATAGGTAGTCTTACCATTCAAATGAAAAAGGTCCATACCAACTTTTTGCTATGGTGCTGTTGGTAAGTCAGCTACTATCATTGGTTCCTTTGCTTGGTTGTTTTGGTGTTTCTGACATGTCTCACATTTGCCTATCATGTTCTCAATGTCCTTACTTATGCCAGGCCAATAAACAGTGTCTCTTGCTCTCCTTTTGCATTTTTCAATTCCGAGGTGTCCCTCATGAATCGACATAAAGCCTGTGGAATGATTATTCTGTTCTGTTTTAGTAATAGTCCACTTGCGACATGCAACTCTGACCTGATGTGATAGTACTTTGGACAGGAACCTTTTCACCAACCATGATGAATGTTCTCTATTACTGTTTGTAACACTGTATCTTTTACTGTTTCTTCTGCTATTTGCTTTGATTTTGTGTCTGACATGGGCAGCGCAGCAGTGACCATACTCACATGAACATCCACGTCTTCCTCAGTAGAGCTCACATGACTCATTGTGGGTGCTCGGGATAGTGCATCTGCTAACACTATGTGTTTGCCTGGTGTGTAGATCAGTTCAAAGTCATATCTTTGCAGCTTCATCATGAGTTGTTGAATCCTTGGAGACATCTCATTCAGGTTTTTTTTTTATGATGGCAACCAGTGGGCAGTGGTCTATCTCAACTGTGAAGGTGGGAAGTCCATATATGTAGCCATGGAACTTTTCGAGTCCAACTACCAAGCCTAGAGATTCCTTTTCAATCTGGGCGTATCGACACTCAGAATCAGTCATAGACCTGGAGGCATAGGCAACAGGCTTCCAATCTTCACCCTCTGCTTGTAGCAAGGCCATCTTTTGATGCATCCGTTGACACTTTGATTCACTTTGTTGGGTCAAAGAAGGTGAGTACAGGTGTGGTTGTCAGCACTGTTTTAAGGTTCATCCACTCTTGTTCATGTCTTTCTGTCCATACAAACTCATTTGTTTTATGTAGCAGGTCTCGCAGACAGGCTGTCTTGGCTGACAAGTTAGGAATGAACTTTCCAATGAAGTTTATCATCCCCATGATGCGTAGCACTCCTTTTTTGTCAGTGGGTTGGGGCATGTTGAGTATGGCGTTTACTTTTTCCATATCTGGCTCTATTCCTTTACCAGATAGATTATCTCCTCGGAAAGTGACTTCCTGGACGCCAAACTGACACTTGGCTTTGTTGAGCTTCAGTCCATTCCGACGTATGCTCTGTAGCACTATAGTCAGTCTCTCATTGTGTTCTTTCAGTGTGGAGCCCCAGATGATGATGTCATCAACATAGACCCGAACTCCTTCCAGACCTTCAATTATGTGTTCCATCACTCTATGAAAGATTTCAGATGCAGATATTATCCCGAAAGGCATTCTGAGGAAACAATACCTGCCAAATGGTGTGATAAAGGTACAGTATTTGGTGCTCTCTTCATCCAGTTTTAGTTGCCAAAATCCTTGTGAGGCATCGAGCTTTGTGAAGTATCTGGCACCTGACATTTCACTGGTGATTTCTTCTCGCTTGGGAATCTGGTAGTGTTCACGTTTTATGTTTGCATTTAAGTCCTTTGGATCCATGCATACTCTTAGATCATTGTTCTTTTTCTTTACACATACCATGGAGTTAACCCAGTCTGTTGGCTCTTCGACTTTCCTGATGACTCCTAGTGTGGTCATTCTGTCCAGTTCTTTCTTGAGCCGGTCATGCAGGGGTGCTGGAACTCTCCGTGGAGCATATACCACTGGCTGAGCATCCTCCTTTAGCTGGATCTTGTAAGTGAATGGTAGAACTCCAAATCCTTTGAACACATCCTGGAAATTACTCACTACAGAATCCACTGAGTCATCTTGTCTGCTTATGGCACAGTTTATACGGTAGACTCTCTTGACCAGTTCTAAGTCCTCACAAGCTTTGTCACCTAGTAGTGAATCAAGTCCTTCAGCCACAACAGAAACCATGAGATGATGCACTTTGTCTTTGACTGTCACTTTGAGTGTGCATACACCTAAGCTATCTATTTTCTGTCCATTATAGTTCTTCAGTAGTACTGACTTTTTCTGTATTTTGGGCTTTTCTTTCATATTGTTAATGTCACTCATACTGATTAAGTTTGCTTTTGCCTCATTGTCTAGTTTCAATGTAACTAATGCTCCATTTACCTGCAGTGGCATCATCCATTTGTCCTCTTTTACTGCATTAACTTTATGTTCAGTGTTCTGGGCCGATGGACTATTTCATGTGCAGATAGCACCCTCTGGTGGTGGTTATGTGTTTGTATGAAACAGAGGTAATTTGACCTTTGTTCCTTTCTTCCTGTGTGGGGTAATTTGACCTTTGTTCCTTTCTTCCTGTGAGAGGTCATTTGACCTTCGTACCTTTCTTCCTGTGTAACCCAGGAAGTAGAATCCCAGGAAGTAGAATTCCAGGAAGAACCTGGCAGTAATGGAGGATTCCATGAGGGTTTCACAATCCAATGTAATCTGATTTCATATGTTAGGCCAAGCGCAATATCTTTTCACAAATAATTGTTCAAGTAAAGGCTTCAAACAGCAAATGGCTTCATGAAGAATTATTTTGAATAATCAAATCAAATCAAATCAAATCAACTTTTATTGTCATTGTTAGTGCACAAGTGCAGTACAACGAAATGTAGGCTTAACTATAAAAATAAGTGTTTAACTTGCTGGATAACTAGATAGGAGCACGTCTAGCGCAGCCAGTACAGTGAAAAGATATTAGTGAAAAGATAGCAATACAGCTAGCTGTGAAGAGCGGAGCAGGAGGAACCCAGAGTAAGCCTTAACCTCGTAGAGCACATCTACCTCACATCAACATGTCAGAAGATAATAACGAAAATGCTTTGCAGCGAGGAGAAGACCTTAAACAGGCAGACGAAACTGTAGAAGGTGACAATCGGTCTATAAGCTCCGGTTACGTCAGATCGCAAGCTGGTTCACGGTCATCAGGTGGTTCTAGAATAAGCGTGACAATCGCCAGAGCACGGGCTAAGCTAGTGGCAGCTCAAGCCAGAGCTGCGCATGTGAACAGTGAAATAGAAATAAAAGTAAGACAGGCCCGTCTCCAAGCTGAACCCCAAGCTGAACAGGCCCGACTCCAAGCTGAACAGGCCCGACTCCAAGCTGAATTCCAAGCAGAACAGGCCCGACTCCAAGCTGAATTCCAAGCGGAACAGGCCCGTCACCAAGTTGAACGCCAGGCTGAACAGGCCCATCTCCAAGCCACATTAGACGCTCTGCAGCAACAAAAAGAGATAGATGCTGCATTAGCCGAGACACAAGTATTCGAGGCAATTTTGGAGGAAGCTGATCCCGAGACAGCTTACAAACCTTTAATTCCCGTTTCGTGGCAGAGTCCACGACAGCGCACCATAGATTACGTGAGCGACCATGCCGACATACAGTTTACAGGAGAAAGGGATGAAGGCCCGCACATCTCTACAGACGCAAACACTTCGTATAACATGCCACAAGTTGCCAATCAAGGTCAAAGCAGACGGCGTGCCTCAAGCCGCAGAGTCTCCCCCAGCAGAACGGAAGACACGGTGCAGAGGAATAGGATGCCGAATAGAGAAAGTCAGAGGCAAATCCCCTCTCGGTTCCTTGAGACCCCCAGCAGAGCCCCTAGCCAAGGCAACCCTGGCACAGGTCCCAGCACCTACGATCTTGCCAAATACCTTGCACGCACCCAGCTGGTGACTTCAGGGTTAATTAAGTTGGACAACAGGCCGGAGAATTATCGGGCTTGGAAGTCCTGCTTCCACGGTGCCATATCGAGCTTAGACCTGTCGGCAGGAGAAGAGCTCGGCCTCCTTATCAAATGGCTCGGCCCAGAGTCCGCCAGACAGGCCTGCAGGATAAAAGCGGCCAATGTGGGACAGCTGCCAGAGGGGTTGAAGAAGGCTTGGGCGAGGCTGGAAGAAAGCTACGGCTCGCCCGAAGCCATTGAAAGGGCTCTCTTTGACAGGTTGGAGAACTTTCCGAGGTTGACGAGTAAGGAACCCCAGAAGCTCCGCGACCTTGGAGATCTGCTGTCGGAGCTCGAAGCCGCAAAGCAGGACGGCTACCTACCCAGTCTATCGTACTTGGACACTTCCAGAGGGGTAAGTCCCATCATTGAGAAGCTTCCATTTAACCTGCAGGAGAAGTGGATAACGTTTGGATCAAAGTTCAAGCTAAAGCACAACGTGGCGTTCCCACCATTCTCTGCGTTCATTAAATTCATCCGTAAAGAAGCCAAAGCCAGGAACGACCCCAGCTTCAACTTCTTCTCTGCCCACCCAACACTTGCCAGAAGAGAGAAGTTCGACAGACATGGAAAGACACCAATATCTGTCCACAAAATGCAAGTGTCCTCAACTGAGCACACAAAGATTCAGAAGAAACCTGAGGATATGAGCAAACAATGCCCTATCCACAACAAGCCCCATCCTTTAAAGAAGTGCAGAGGCTTCAGGGAGATGTCCCTGGAAGATCGGAAACAATATCTTAAAGAGAACTCTATATGTTTCAAGTGCTGCTCTTCCACGAGCCATCTCACCAAGAACTGCAAGGTAGATGCAAAATGCACTGAATGTGAAAGTGATCGGCACATTTCAGCACTACACCCAGGCCCAGCTCCTTGGAAGTCAGAGACGCCTCCTCTCGCTTCAGAGCACGGCGGGGAGAGAGAGGGAGCTGCTGGTCCAGAGATTATATCCAGGTGCACCGAGGTGTGTGGAGAAGGAGTGAGCGCAAGAGCATGCTCCAAGATATGCCTCGTTAATGTGTACCCTGCAGGATGTCGTCAGGAATCTGAAAAGATGTATGCCATACTAGATGAACAAAGCAAACGTTCTCTAGCAAGATCCGAGTTCTTCAACATCTTCAAGGTCAAAGGAAGTCCGTCGCCTTACATGCTGAAGACGTGCGCTGGACTTTCAGAGACAGCCGGCAGGAGGGCCTGCGGTTAAGTTGTTGAGTCAGCCGACGGGAAGATTAGTCTCCCCCTTCCTACACTCTTCGATGTAATCAAGTCCCCGACAACCGTTCTGAGATTCCCACTCCGAATGCAGCTCGTCATCACCGTCATCTGAGACGCATTGCAGACGAGATCCCACCTCTTGATCCAGATGCAAGCGTACTTCTGTTGTTGGGAAGAGACATCCTGAGGGTACATAAGATAAGGGAACAGATCAACGGTCCACATGACGCCCCTTTCGCCCAAAGGCTAGACCTCGGCTGGGTCGTTGTTGGAGATGTGTGCCTCAAGGGCGCTCACAAGCCATCTCAGGTGAGCACACTCAAGACTTCCATCTTGGAGAATGGTCGTCCAAGCTACCTTACCCCATGCAGTAGTCAGATCCGAGTGACAGAGAAGTTCAGTCATACGGCTGCGCCTCAGAAAACCCCAGTGCTGATCTCCGCAGACAGCACACAGATGATGCTCACTGGAGAGAACCCGGGTCAGTCAGTCTTCTGTCGCACCGCCAACGACCACAAACTTGCTCCATCGATCGACGACATGAGGTTCCTCCAGATTATGGACAATGAGGTCTCTCGTGACAGCTCTAACAGCTGGGTTGCACCCTTACCCTTCCGGAACCCCAGACGACGGCTGCCGAACAACAGGGGGTATGCCTATAATCGTCTTAACTCACTCCGTCGCACACTAGAGAAGAAGCCAGACATGAAAGCACACTTCCTAGAATTTGTCAAGAAAATGCTCATCACGATCATGCAGAGATAGCTCCTCCACTCCAGGAAGGCCAAGAGTGTTGTTACCTCCCTTCCTTCGGAGTCTATCACCCCAAAAAGCCGGAACAGATCTGCGTGATGTTTGACTCCAGTGCACCATTTCAGGGAGTCTCTCTCAACGACGTACTCCTCACAGGGCCCGATCTTAACAACAGCCTCTTGGGAGTGCTCATGAGATTCAGGAAAGAGCCCGTCGCCATCACTGCCGATATCCAACACATGTTTCATTGCTTCGTGGTGAGAGAAGACCACAGAGACTTCCACCGCTTCCTGTTGTATCGGGACAATGACCCCAATAGAGACATTGTGGACTACAGAATGCGTGTCCATGTCTTTGGGAATAGCCCATCCTCTGCTGTCGCCATATACAGACTAAGGAGGGCTGCCAAGGAAGAAGACGACGACTTTGGCAGTGATGTGAGAGGGTTCATCGAATGAGAGTTCTATGTCGACAACGCACTGAAGTCATTCCCGACCGAAGCAGAGGCCATCAGTACCCTCGGACGAGCCCAGGAACTACTTGCACTATCCAACCTCAGGCTGCATAAGATAGCCTCTAACAGACCAGCAGTGATGGAGGCATTCCCCCCTGAAGATCGTGCTAAGGGCATCAAAGACCTAGACCTCTTCACTGATGACCTCCCCCTACAGCGTAGCCTAGGGGTGTCGTGGAACATAGCAACAGACACGTTCACATTCCAAGTCTTAGACGTCAAGAAACCCTTCACACGTAGAGGAGTGCTCTCTACAGTCAACAGCCTATACGACCCTCTCGGCTTCTTAGCCCCTGTCACCATACAAGGCAGGCTGCTCCTCAGGGAACTCTCCACACGCACTGAAGAGTGGGATTCACCTCTCCCTGAAGAGATGGAAGCAGAGTGGGACAGATGGAGAGACTCACTCCAAGACTTACAGGAGATCGGAATACCTCGCTGCTATTCGTCTTTCTCTCCTTTAAATACCCAATTCAAAGAGCTTTGTGTCTTTGCAGACGCATCCGCTAAGGCCATTGTAAGTGTGGCTTATCTGAAGGTCACCACTCAAGAAGGACAAAGCAAAATCGGCTTCGTCTTTGATAGAGGCAAGTTGGCGCCCCAGCCAGACCTCACCATACCCAGATCGGAACTGTGCATAGCAGAACGCAACCTACCCCCTCACAGCAGTCTAATGAAGCTGCACCCTATCATCAACACCGACGGATCGTCTCCAAGGTGGTTCTTCTTTTGTCGCCAGAAGACTCCAGTGACAAATAGAGTTCAGACTATGTGGAGTCGTTAACGACCCCAGACGGGGAGTGTTCTGGACCGATGGACTATTTTATGTGCAGATAGCACCCTCTGGTGGTGGTTATGTGTTAGCAGTGTGTTTGTATGAAACAGAGGTCATTTGACCTTTGTTCCTTTCTTCCTGTGTGAGGTAATTTGACCTTTGTTCCTTTCTTCCTGTGAGAGGTCATTTGACCTTCGTACCTTTCTTCCTGTGTAACCCAGGAAGTAGAATCCCAGGAAGTAGAATTCCAGGAAGAACCTGGCAGTAATGGAGGATTCCATGAGGGTTTCACAATCCAATGTAATCTGATTTCATATGTTAGGCCAAGCGCAATATCTTTTCACAAATAATTGTTCAAGTAAAGGCTTCAAAAAGCAAATGACTTCATGAAGAATTATTTTGAATAAGTGTTTAACTTGCTGGATAACTAGATAGGAGCATGTCTAGCGTGGCCAGTACATTCAGCATTGTCCATTCCTGAGGGCTGCACATTTTCTGTATCCTTTTCTATATTGTCACATGACACCATTCCTACAAAAAATGTCTCACTTAAATCAGTGTCCTCAATCACATTGACTTGTTGCCCTTTCTTTGTTTTTACTTTTGAAAAGCATTGTTTGGCAAAGTGATTCTTTCCATTACATTTTGTGCACATTTTCCCAAACGCTGGGCATTGTCTTGACTGGTGCTGGTAACCACAGTGTTTACAATTAAAAATTCCATCCTCCGATTGCTTTGCATTTCTGTTCTGCCCACGTTTCTTCCCCTCGTAGGACACAGCACTGACAGCAGCACAGTCACTCATTACAGTCGCATCATTTATTAATTTCACTGAAAGTCTTTGCGTGCTGCCGAGCTAGCTCACTGGCATGGCATATTTTCACAGCTTTCTCCAATGTTAGTTCAGTTTCTCTCAACAAACGTTCCCTGACCTTTTTATCATGAATACCAAACACAATCTGGTCACGAATCATGGATGATTTCAGTTCAGAGAAATTACATGTCTGTGCTTTCATTTTCAGATCGGTCACAAAGCTATCAAAAGTCTCATTTTGCTGCTGTATCCATGAACGGAACACGTACCTCTCATAGGTCTCGTTCTTTTTGGGAGAACAATGTGTATCAAACTTCTTTAGCACATTGTCCATTTTTTCTCTGTCCTCCGCTTGATCAAATACAAACATATTAAATACCTCTATCGCCTGTGGGCCTGCAACCGTGAGCAGTAACGCTATTTTCCTTGCATCTGGCATCGTACCGAACCCGATGGTAGCAATGTAGAGTTCGAATTGTTGTTTGAAAGTCCGCCAATTGCAGTCGACATTCCCCGTGAGTTTCAAACCCTCCGGTGGCTTCAAATTCTCCATGTCGCATTTCACAATATTCAGCAGATATTACCACTCCTGGTACCATGTTATGTTCATAAATAAATAGACGTTTTCATTATGAACAGCTAGCTTGAGCTAGTCATTTATTCAGCCATGTGGACTAGTGTACAGGCATCCATCGTGACTACTGCCTTGTGGGTAGCCCCCTACTAAACAGACAGCTCCACCTAGTGTACCATTCTAGAATGACATGTTACTGATCATTACAGTCAACTCCTTGGGAGTCACCCGCAGAACCTGGATACAGGGCAGGAAAAGATTTCATGATCTTCAGCGCACTGGAAAAGTGAATATGAATTTCCCATCACCCTCAATCTGATCCCCATTGCCTTTCCTCACCAGCACTCAGCTTTAGCAATCTCTTCCTCCACATCCCACTTGACACTGACATCCATGCACCCTTACCCATTCCCTCTTTCTCTATGCTCACATCCACATAACTATTCCACCATGCAGCCCTCACACTCCCTATCACTGTGATGCTTTGAACATAACTGACAACACACAGGGAGGGCCCTTGGTTTTGCAAACTCACTCCATCTTTGTCTCCTTCTAAGTATCTATGCTATGCAATCTCTACACTCACTCCTTCATTCTCACTCAACCTCCACTTGTCTCCCTCATTGCAGGAAAACAGGGCTCACAACAAGAGAGAGCGAGCCAGGACAGGAGGAGGGCCACCCCACTAGTCCACCTGACCCCCTGGGAGGAGGCTGCCCTGGAAATCATTGGCATTGAGGATGATTCGCATATGGGGGATGGACAGACAGGTGCAACACAGCAAGCTGGTGACAGAAAAGTTTCCCATCTCTCTCTTTGACATTGCATGAGTCGCTGATAATGATTGTGAAGCTGCAACAGATGCACTTATGAGCATCTGCAAAAAGCTATGTGCACGTAGCCTTTGCATCACATCTCTGACTCTTTCCATTACTCCCCCACAGGACCATCACAAGCATCCATCCCCCCTAGCCAGGAAGAAGAGACTGAGCAGCCAGACTCCTCAGAGGAAGCTGCAACCTCTGAGGGCACAGCGTCAGCAGAATTCAGCACACCCAGCACCAGCGCAGACACTCACACCTTGGTGGGACCTTCGGGACATAGAGTAGTGTTGTCACCTGGTGTATCACAGCTCACAAGTGAGCATCAGCAGATTGTGGAGACAGGGACAGCAGTGGAGAGTCCTAGTCGGAGGGCGCAGGACTCTGCCAGCTCGGCTCAGCAGCATGTTGACCCTCTGCCTCTGGGTCCATCCATAAGATCAGAGGTGATGGAACTCCAGGCACAGATACAGGAGTCTCTGGCAGGTTTTGTCTCTAGGGTTGCTGCGAGTGTGGAGCGAATGGAGGAGTCCATAGCGAACATGAGCAGAGCCTTTGTGGAGTCATTGGCGCATGAACGCATCAACACAGAAAGGATGGCTACCTCCGTGGAAATGATTGCTCCCTCCGTGGTAAGGCTGGCTACCGTAAAGGAGAGGATGGCTACGGCAGAGGAGAGGGGGGCTACGGCCATGGAGGAGCTTAGTCACCAGGGTATGGAAAACATGGTCATTGTTCAGAATAGAATGACATCTCTTGAGGAGTGATGGGCATCTATTGAACAGAGAAACCAGACCTTCATGGACGTCCTTCTGAGTAGGACTGCCAGTGTAGATACGGGTCCTCATGGCCCTCCTGATGTGCAGCAAGGTGCTCTCCAGCCACTTGCAGGCACGGAGGGGGAGCTGACCCATGAGAGGGAGATTGGTGGCAGACCTCAAGGAAGTGGGGGTTCCTCTCCAAGCGCTCACAGAGCCACTGCAGAGCCCTCGGTCAGAGCCCCACCGGAGTCCACACTCAAGTGAGATAGACGTCTCAACCCCTGCACAGCTGTAGGAGCAGCAGACTGTTGATGAGCCCTCACAGGCTCACCACCCCAGAGGACGCCCGCCAAAGGTGTCGAGACAGGAGCAGCAGGAAAGTGAGCAAGGGGCCTCCACGTCTGCTGAAGCCACAGGGGTACCACTACATAGGAGCACGCGTAAGAGGAAGATAAAGCACAAGTAGTCACAAGGGTAGTCACTTGGGTGAAATTTGATGTATTGTTAGAAAAAGCCATCAGATGAATAATGTAAATAAAAAATCTGATGGCTACTGCTGCAGTTGTGATGTGTGTCATTTTTGCGAATGGGACTGTCACATTGAGGGCTTAGGATTACTTGCAATTGTCAGTATGGTGGTCAAATAGCTAGGACTCCGCAGGGTCTTGGCCATTGTTGATACTCAGGTAAGAAGCTGTGAGGCAAAAGTGTTTGATTGACTAGGCTAAGCAAATCTGGCCAGGATGAGTGCGTTCCTTGCATCCCGGGCAGCAATGTTCTCGCGTAATGCTGCTGCTGGTTGATGGGCCTCTGCAAGATGTTCCTGTTCCTCCTCCTCCTCCTGTTCCTCCTCCTGTTCCTCCTCCTGTTCCTCCTCTTCCTCCTCCTGTTCCTCCTCTTCCTCCTCCTGTTCCTCCTCTTCCTTCTCCTCCTCCGAGGAGGAGGATATGTGAGGAGCCACTTGATCCTCAGGAAACTGCAAGCCACGACGCTGTGCCATGTTGTGAAGTGCACAGCAAACCACGATGATTCTGGAGACCCTGGCTGCTGAGTACTGCAGGACGCCACCTGATCTATCCAGGCATCTGAAGCGCATCTTCAGCAAACCGATGGTTTGCTCGATAATGGATCTGATGGAAATGTGGCTGGAGTTGTAGCGCTCCTCAGCTTTGTTGGCTGGCCTCCTCAACGGCATCATCAGCCACGTCCTCAGGGGATAGCCCTTGTCTCCAAGTAGCCATCCGTTAAGTTGGTCTGGCGGACTGAATAGCGGAGGCACACTAGACTGGCGCAATATGAAGGAGTCATGGCAACTGCCAGGGTACTTGGCACAAACATGCAAAATCTCTTTCTTGTGGTCACACACCAGCTGAACGTTGAGGGAGTGGAAGCCCTTGCGGTTGACAAAAATACCTGGATTGCGATGGGGTGCCCTAAGGGCCACATGTGTGCAGTCAACGATGCCCTGCATCCTTGGAAAGCCTGCCAGATGAGCTAATCCAGCCACTTGCGCCATGACACTTGCTCGATCCTTGGTGAAATGGATGTGATTGTGCGCGAGGGCAAAGAGGGCATCGGTTACCTGCATGATGCAAGTGCGTGCAGCCGCCCGGGAGATGCCGCTGATTGCTGCTGATCCCTGGAATGAGCCTGAGGCAAAAAAGTTGAGTGCGGTGGTGACTTTGATGGCCACTGGTAATGCTTGTCCACCTGGTCCCCTGGGCTGCAGGTCTTGCTGTAGCATTGCGCAGATGTCAGTCACTACCTCTCACGAAAGTCAGAGCCGCCTTTGGCACTGCTGCTCAGACATGTTGAGATAGGTGACCCTGCATCTGTAGACCCTGTTTGAGAGGTATCTCCTGCACCGACAGGCTTCCAGGCGCTGGCCCCTTCTGGCCTGTGCAGCCTCAAGTGGGTGAGTAGCAGCCTGGCGCTCCTGCTGCTGCTGCTGGTGCTGCTGTTGTTCCTGGTTCTGCTGCTGCCGCAGCTGGTGCTCAAGCTCCTCTAATGCCCAGATGGGAAGGAAATAAATGGCTCCCATGCTTCTGGTATATGCCTCCGTTGAGGAAGCGCTGAGTGAAGGTGGTGAGAGGGGTTTCCCAGGAGGCCACACTGGAGATGGGTGTGAGGCTCCAACCTTCCACAGGTGTGGTTAAGCCTTGTAAGAGTTGCCCCAGACCTGAGACCACTAAGTCCTGCCACCTGCAAATGATGGCTGATTAAATCTCCTCTTTAATGGTTGACCTGCAGTTGATAGTCAGCAATCCAATAGTGCTCCCGCCAGGCTTCACAGTCGTGATTCCCACCAGGCGTGTTTTACGTGGGAAAAGGGTTAAAGTTGCAAGGGCCTGTTAAAATAGGATTATAGAGGCCATTTAGTAGTAATTAAGGGCCCTAAAGACCAGTCCCGCCTGTTGGATGCGGGACGGAGTCGGGACCATTTGACACGACTGAGTTAAAATTGCTCGGAGTCGGGAACCAGGCCGGGGGTGGTGGGGTGGGGGGGTCCCGCCCGCCAGTTTTTGCGATTTTAACTCCCTGCACGCCTCCAAGCCCGACTCCACGGCTCAATGAAAATCGAGCCCATTGTTTTAAAACAACCTGTTTTGTAGGCAACGTAAGTTTGATTATTATACTTTATAATATTTTGCTTAGCCCCTTTTGTTTCTGTGTATAATTTTACTTAAAAATAAACTAGACAATAGTGGGGAGCCTGGCTGAAGGAATCTGGTCTTGTGATCTTTTCTGCCAAGTGAGGTGCTGGGAAAACATGACGGGCATCCTACATTTTCTCCAGTGAGCAATTTACCATTCAGGGTTAATTGTTAGGCCTGTCATACACTTTCCCAAACACAACAGAGAACTGAGATTAAAAAGTGAAATGCTGGAAATCTGAAACAAAAACAGACAAAGCAGGACAGTCACCAATCATGGAGAACACAGACAGGTCAACATTTCAGACAAGGCCCCTCTTCAGAACTGAAAAGTGAAAGATGAGCAAGCATTTTAATAGAATGAGAAAAAAAGGGTGGGGAAAAAACCAAATAGGATTACTCCAAGCACAGAGAGAAGTATTGGTTCAAAGAGTAGTAGTCTGCTTAAAAGAAAAGCAGATTGTTAGATGATATAATAGATCATTTCAGTTAGACAATAGAAAGGAGTGTTAAAGAAACAAAAGTATGTGTGAATAGCTAAGGCAATGAGAGGCGCACCCAAGAAAAAAAGGTGAGAAAATGGGAAAGATTGAAAACACAAAAACCCACAGATCAGCTCTGTGAAGTTTAAATAGAAATTAATGGTAAAACACTGTGGATCCACCTGTCCTGAAAAGATGGGAAAAACCCAAGGCTGCACCAAGGGTACAGACACCGCTACCCACCCCAACCCCCCAGCCAGTACTGTGTTCTGACAAAAAAGACTAAATTCTCCTCTCATTGGCAGGATTTCTATCACTAACACGCTGAACCTTCCTCCCGGGGCCCTCATTATCCAGGAAGGGTGGGTTAGGAGTGGTAATACTGCTCCTCAGGAGGTTACTACCACTGGAAGGGAAGAATAGAATGCTGTTGCAGCATTTATATGTGATCATACCCCAGCCACACATTGGATTCCCTCCCCTGCGCTTTGGTCCCCCTGTCCCCGATGAGCACATGAGAGGAGAGGGGAACAGAGGGGGGGAGAGGAGAGGGAAACAGAGGGGGGGAGAGGAGAGGGAAACGGAGGGGGAGAGAGGAGGGGGGAATTGAGGGGGAGAGAGGAGAGGGGAACGGAGGGGGGAGAGGAGAGGGGAATGGAAGGGGGGAGAGGAGAGGAGCTCGGAGGGGGGGAGAGGAGAGGAGCTCGGAGGGGGGGAGAGGAGAAGAGCTCGGAGGGGGGAGAGGTAGATCAGGGGGGAGGAGAGAGGATCGGAGGGGGGGAGGAGAGAGGATCAGAGGGGGGAGGAGGGAGGATCAGAGGGGGGAGGAGAGAGGATCAGAGGGGGAGGAGAGAGGATCAGAGGGGGGAGGAGAGAGGATCAGAGGGGGGAGGGGAGAGGATTGGGGGGGAGGAGAGGGGACAGGATGGGTGGAGAGGAGAGGGGATCTGGGGGAGAGGGGAATGGGGGGAGAGGAGAGGGGAATGAAGGAGGGAGAGTGAGAGGGGATCGGGAGAGGGCGTGGAGAGGGGATCGGAGGGGGGGAAGAGGAGAGGGGATTGAAGCGGGAGAGGAGAGGGGATAGGAGGGGTGGAGACGGGATCAGAGGGGAGAGGACAGGGAATCGGAAGGGGGGAGAAGATGGGATGGGAGCCAATGTCAGGAACTTGGTGGGGAGAGAGAAGGTCAGGAACTCAGGGGAAAGATGATCAGGAACTCAGGTGGGGAGAGAAGGTCAGGAACTTGGGCGGGGTGGTAGATCAGAAACTTGGGGCGGGGATGACGGTCAGGAACTCTGGGGGGAGAGAAGGTCAGGAGCTGGGTGGGGGAGACGGTCAGGAACCCAGGGGGTGATGTCAGGAACTCGGGAGTGGGGGAGAACATGGAGAGAACAGTGAGGGTGGGGGAAGAACATGATTGGTGAAGTCAAGCGTAGGTCCCTTGCAGTCAGAATCAGGGGAATTTATAATGGGGAACAAAGAAATGGCTGACCAACTAATTACATACTTTGGTTCTGTCTTCACAAAGGAGGACACAAATAACCTCCCAGAGATGCCGGGGAACATAAGGTCTGATGAAAGGGTGGAGCTGAAAGAAATCAGTATTTGTAGGGAAATGGTGTTAGGAAAATTGATGGGACTGAAGGCTGATAAATCCCCAGGGCCTGATAATCTACATCCCAGGGTACTTAAGGAAGTGGCTCTAGAAATAGTAGATGCATTGCTGGTCATCTTCCAGAACTCGATAGACTCTGGAACAGTACCCATGGATTGGAGGGTAGCTAATGTTACCCCACTATTCAAAAAAGGTGGTAGAGAAAAAGCGGGGAATTATAGACCGGTAAGCCTGACATCGGTAGTGGGGAAAATGCTAGAGACCATTATAAAAGATGTAATAGCAGAGCACTTGGAAAGCAGTGACTGGATCAGACAAAGTCAACATGGATTTACAAAAGGTAAATCATGCTTGATAATCTACTGGAATTTTTTGAGGATGTAACTGGTAAAATAGATAAGGGAGAACTAGTGGATGTGGTGTATTTGGACTTTCAGAAGGCTTTCGATAAGGTCCCGCATAAGAGATTAGCGTGCAAAATTAAGGCACGTGGGATTGGGGGCAAGGTATTGACTTGGATAGAGAACTGGTTGGCGGACAGAAAGCAAAGAGTTGGAATAAATGGGTCGTTTTCCGAGTGGCAGGCAGTGACTAATGGGGTACCGCAAGGATCAGTCCTAGGACCCCAGCTGTTCACAATATATATTAATGATCTGGACGAGGGAATTGGATGTAATATCTCCAAATTTGCAGATGACACAAAGCTGGGTGGGAGGTTATGCTGTGAAGAGGATGTCGTGAAACTCCAGTACGATTTGGACAGGTTGGGTGACTGGGCAGAAACATGGCAAATGCAGTATAATGTGGATAAATGTGAGGTTATCCACTTTGGTGGCAAAAACAGGAAGGCAGATTATTATTTGAATGGCAATAGATTGGGAGAAGGGGAAGTGCATAGAGACCTGGGTGTTCTTGTGCACCAGTCGCTGAAGGTAAGCATGCAGGTGCAGCAGGCGGTTAAGAAGGCAAATGGTATGTTGGCCTTCGTAGCAAGAGGGTTTGAGTACAGGAACAAGGATGTCTTGCTACAGTTGTACAGGGCCTTGGTGAGACCGCACCTTGAGTATTGTGTGCAGTTTTGGTCGCCTTACCTGAGGAAGGACGTTCTTGCCATGGAAGGAGTGCAGCGAAGATTCACCAGGCTGATACCTGGGATGGCAGGAATGACGTATGAGGAGAGATTGTGTCGATTGGGCTTATACTCACTGGAGATTAGAAGATTGAGAGGGGATCTCATCGAAACCTATAAAATTCTGTCAGGCCTGGACAGACTAGATGCAGGAAGGACGTTTCGGATGGCCGGGGAGTCCAGAACCAGGGGTCATAGTCTAAGGATAAGGGGTAAGCCATTTAGGACTGAAATGAGGAGGAATTTCTTCACCCAGAGAGTGGTGAACCTGTGGAATTCTCTGCCACAGAGGGCAGTGGAGGCCAGTTCATTAAATATATTCAAGAAAGAGTTGGATATATTTCTTAAGGCTAAAGGGATCAAGGGATATGGGGAGAAGGCAGGGACAGGGTACTGAATTTGGATGATCAGCCATGATCTCATTGAATAGCGGAGCAGGCTCGAGGGGCCGAATGGCCTACTCCTGCTCCTATCTTCTATGTTTCTATGATCCAGGTCTAAAAGGGGGGGATGAAAGCGAGAATATGATTCAGATGGTAAGATGGATCACATTCTCCCCCCTCTGTTAGACGTGGATCACGTTCTTCCAACCCCACCCCCACCCTCTTTACACCTGCACCACGTTCTTCCTCTCATCCCCCCTAGACCTGGACCATGCTTTTGACCATGAACGGCAGTGAGTTGATTTCTCGTCAAGCTCGGCACATTTGCGGCAAGTGACATCATTAGACTGGAGGAAATCCGGAAGTTATGGCACTGTCACTATTCACTTCGTACCCAATAAACCTGTTAACAATCTGTGACCCACGCACAATGCCCCACCAGTCACCGCAGCTCTCACCCAGAGTGTTTAGTTTGATGGAGTGATTAGCGACAGTGTGGGTACTTCTGGCTTTCGATTGACCCGTGATGTGATCCTGCGCATGAGCCGGGCCACTCGATGACGTCATTCGTGGCACATGCTGAAAATCTACGGTTCTGCTAGTGATGTCACTTGCAATGACCTCACCCTCACCTGTTCTCGTTGAATGAAATGTGCCTCACTAAACCAACCCTGCTGCTCAAATTATGTAAACTAGTCAATGCTCTAGATTTCACTCAATAAATCAGGCAGCATTTACGGAAAGAGAAACAGAGTTAACGTTTCCCGTTCTGATGAAAGGTCATCAACCTGAAACGCTAAGTGTGTTTCTCTCTCCACAGATGCTACCTGACTTGCTGAGCATTTCCAGCATTTTGCGTTATATCACTCAACTGATGATTGGGAGGAGGTTGACAGGGCAGGCCATATGTGGTCATGTGAGAGTTATCTTACTTTTAAGGTGACCCTCCACATTAACAGATAGATCCCACTGTCATGGCTGCACTGGATCAGCTTGGCTCGGGGAGCCTGCCTGTGACAATGAATGGATCAAATTACACATTGCAGAGACCTTGAATTACTCTCCAGCAGACAGGATCAAATTACAGATTCCAGACAAGCTGTTGGGTGTGTCTTGTCCTCCAAGGGGGACCAATCAGAAATCTGGTCCAACCCACTTGTGGTGCAAAAGAACACAGCCATCCTTCTATTTCTTTCCCCTTCAAGTACTTATCTAGCTTCCCCTTAAATGCATCTATGCTATTCGCCTCAACTACTCCTTGTGGTAGCGATATGTGGAAGGAACCTCGCAATCCGTATTTGAGCTCTCCCGTACACTGAGCTGAAATATTGTAATTACCTCCTACCCCACAAACTGAGCAATACCTGGATGTTTGGAGCCAACCACTCCTCCCCCCACACTGAGCATTACTAAAGTGATTGGTGCTCACCCCCCTCAGCCAAGCAACACCCTCCTCCCACAATGACCATCGTTTTGGTAATCGGAGCCCACAAGCTTCATGTCTCACTGTCTCCACCCACTCCCCAGCCCCCCCTCCCCCCCAACCCCCCACTCCCACTCAGGAGATTGGAGCCCACACTCCTGAGCCAAACAGCTGGTTCCTAACCACTGAGCATCATTTTGGTTACCACAACCCAGCCTCCTCGCTTGAGCACATCTCTCCTCCACCCCGCAACTAAGAGCAGGATTTTCATTGGGCCGTGGAGGCGGGATTGGAGGCGTTTGGGGGGTTAAAATCGCGAAATCGGGGGGCACGAACCCGCCTCCATGCCAGTTTCAAAGGAGGTGGATACCCGCCCTGTGCTGGGAGCCGCCTCCCCGAGGCAGGAAGGGGATTAATGCCAATTAACTGCCTGTTAACAGGTAGTTAACAGGCAGTTTTTTGCCTAATCCCTATTTTTATTCCTGAAGTGTGGGATTCCTGACGGCTCCAAACCACGCCAAGTTAGCGAGGCGAGCCATCGCGCTGAAGGGCTTGGAGGGTTCGAGATATCCGGTGTTCAGGTGAGTGATGGGTGCATGAGTGCAGAGGTAAGTGTGTTTGGTGTGTGTAAAGTGTTTAAAGAAGTTTAATTACCTTTACTTACCTTTGCAGCCTTCCTTCCTTCAGGTCTCGGGAGTCCCTCATCTCACTGGCACAGAAAGCAGAATGGCCGTGAGCTGTCAAAAGTTGTAGCATTCAGCTTTCTTTTCTGGAGAGATCTCTAAATCAGCCTGAGAGGAAGGAATTAACCTAGTGTACAGATTGTCAGTGTTTGACAGCTTCAAAGAGCTGTCAAATGCTGATATTTCATCTGCCAAAAGCTCTTGACAGATGAAATGTCAATCTGTGATGTCACCTGTTGCCAGGTGGCCCTTATTTGGCCTGCTGAGCCTGCTGGGCAGGCTCAACAAGGTCAATCAAGTGAAAATCGAGTAGGTTGGCCACAACTCAATGAGGCGGGACTATAACCCCAAAAGTTGTAGTCCTGCCTCTTACACGCCTCCAGTATCAAAATCCAGCCCATGCATCGCTTAGTTGATTGAAGCCAAAGTCCCCAACTACCTTTCTCCAAACTCCTCAGCACCTCCTCCCTCCTGTCCTCTCTCCTCTCTTCTTCCCTTCTTCACTCCTACTTTTTCTTCCCTCCTCCGCCTTGCTCCATTCCCTCTTCCCTCTCTGCTTCCTCTCCTCACTCTGTTCATCATCTTCTCCACCCTCTCCCACCTCCTTTGTTCCTCACTCTCTCCACCTTCCTTGTTTACCCTCCTTCCTCACATCCTGCCTCCCCACCACTCTCCTCCTCATCCGCGACCTGTTCTTCTTCCATCCTTGCATTGGCCTTCATTCCTGCTCCCTTTTCTTGGTCCAATTCAATTATTCCTCAGCTTCTACCTCTGCTGGACCTAAATACTGCACTTAGTTTTAACTCCCTGGGGGTCATTTTCAACATTGTCACCTGCACAGTAACCTGTTGGAGTGGAGTCTCTGCCCTTTGTAGTTTTCAATGCGATGAAAACCTTACAGGTCCTACAACGAGTGGGTGATCCATTCTGTCAGGTTACCATGCAGATAGCAAAGTTGTAAAGTACCCATTGTGTACATCATCACAGGAGATTGACTAGTATTTTAACATGTTGAAATGCTCCTTTAGAGGTATTTACATCATCTGAGACAGAAAGAGAAGACTGCTGGCGAGGACTTCCTCTCTGCATTGCTCAAACCTCTCTCCTGACAGGTTGGCTTGAAAGGATAATTACTAGTCCTAGCCCCTTTTGGGCTACCCCGGATCAGGCGTATTCCTCAGACGTTTACTTTCAACTAAAGTTTGAGGTAGCCGAATCCTAAAGACGCTTAATTGGGTCTAAAGGTCCGGACTATCTCTCCCTAAAGGAAAGGAACAACCTGAAAATGTTACCGTCCTCCAGATAGTACTTTTAATAAGTTTAGCTAGACTGTAACATTCCAGATATTATGAGGGTCCAGAAAACCCCCCTAGAATTCTGCAACTCCTCACCAAAGAGTTTACAGAGATTGAGTTTGCGAGTTTGAAACAGAAGCATTATGTGAGACAATTCTAAAAATATATAGATTTATTAAAGAACCGACATATAATTTACAGTTGGTGAGTCAATCGCAACATTAACAGTTCTAAAAAAAGAAAGCTTTACAATCTTATCAGAGATCCTTACTCTCAAATCTTTACTTCGCTACAGTTTTACAGTTCTTAAAGTTTATTCAGGATATCCACCAAAATCAAATACAGTACCTTGATCCCCGAGGTACCAAGAGTTATAGACTTACAGAGCTAGCTCTGAAGCCGAGAATCGCTTTGCCCCTTTAAGCGAGTCTATTATCCCATTTGAGAGTTCAATATTTATACCCTTTTCCAGTGGTATTTCCTTTAAGGTTTTCTGCTGATGTAAGCTAATTATCTCTAGTCATTTTTCTGCTGACCCCTGCAGTTCTTACAGTCACCTCAGCTGGTAGCACTACAGAACCATGTCTCCTCTCTAGGTGTTCTAAATTTATCATAAAAAACAGCGTAACAGCAGGTGCGCTTTACTTGGTATCATTTTTATGAAGGCAGATGTTTGTTACTTTTATGTTCTCCTTTACGAGGTGTAAATTAGAACACCTTGTACCAGGCAACTATTGTCTTGTTCCCAAAGGTTCAGACTTCAGGAGCCTTTAACCTTCTGTTTCAATAAGGTTATTGATTCAGTGTCAACAACTTATCTTATCTCAATAGCCAGAATGCTATCACAGCTTTTTCAATGTTAGGTTTCTAGATTTCTAGACCCAGTTTGTCATGTTTTAATACGGCCAGAATTCTTTCATAGAATGGTGTATTTTTCTGAATAGGTTATATGGCTTATTCCTTCACAGGCTGATACCACCTTTATCTTGTGGAACCACTTTCAGGATCAGTACAATATTGCACCCCTGATAAGTGATACCAGAGGTGGCCATTTACACTTACCTCCAGCAGCATTTTCCCTGCATCCAAAGGCATACATGCCACCTCATTTATATATATTATTACAGGAGGCAGGCAGAACTATAATATATAAGTGGTAATAAATATAAGAAAATAAAACACTAGTCACAGCTCTTGAATGGTCTTTTATGAAAAATGTTTTTGTAGTTTTACTGTACTATCAAAACCAGAACACAGATACAAAGAGGCCAAAATTTTCACCACTGCTAGAAGGACTCGCTCACCAGCTGCACTTAAGGAAATCGTGGGTACACTGCTCATGATTTTGCATGAATCATGGATAGATTATCCTAGGTAGATTGCCCTTGATTTTCCAATACGTGGCCGGTGGGTGCAGTTTCCTGTGACAGCACATTTGTAAAATTGGCCCAAAAAGTATTGCACTTTTGTTTTGCTAACTAATGTAAAGTACCATTAATGATTAACAAGAGTTTATTATTCAGCTATTGCAATATAATATTAGTTATAAAATAGTGTATTAAAACATACTGAACATAAAAGCACGAGTTTAAAAAGGTGAACAGGCAAGTCTTTTTATCTTCAAATTGTGAGTAAAACTTGGTGCGTTGTGTAGTGTTTCATTGATGCCCCATTTTAATTTGAGGTTTTTTATTTTAATTAGTGATGTGAAAACACCTTGTTTGAAATATAGGCCTAGAAATTCGAGTAGGCCGTAAACCTGCCAGTAACAGCGTGGGCCAAGGCTAACGGCTGCTGCAAAAAGAGTGAAGGCAGCACCGGTATATTGGTGCTGCCTGCTAAATTACATGAGCGGAGTGGAGAATCTGTTGTGCAACGTGCTCTTTCCAGCGCTAACCTTAGCAGGAGGGCGTAGGTCGCGTCTGAAGGATCGGTGCGGCGTTCTCGGGCAATGTGCTGTGTCGGATCATTTGGTGACGGCTCCTGGGTTTCGCCATCAAGTCCACTGATGGCCCTTGGAGGGTTGGAGTATGGTGGATTGTGGCACAACATGAGGCATTTTCTTGTCCACGGCTCCCCTCTTACTTTTGCGGACATTTCTCTGGGTCTTGTGTGCAGTCCACAAATGGGTGCCAGACTGCCTGGTACTCCCACCTTCGCTGGCTGCCATAGTTCCACAGATGTTTCACCCAGATGGTTGTTGTGTGGAGGTTTGTGCTCCAGGGAGAGGGGGATGGGGATGCACCATCTTGCAGCTAGCAGTGACAGTGCACTAGCCTGCAGATCGCATAGGGATTCACTCCCGAGTAAGTGGCTCTTAGCATAGGCTCAGATCTGAAGGGACTGTGACTGGAAACACCACATAAGACTCTGGCACAGATGTCCTTAAACCGTAGCATGAGACATCAATGAAAATGAATTATAAAAAAGAGGAACATGAACTCTTGGTCAGGAGTTTACTGGTGTAAATGGTGCAGAAGAGAGTTCAATTAATTTTTTAACAACAGCAGTCTTTTGAATAATATGCTGGCAAGCCTTTTAAAAACAGACTTCCAAACTTTGCATATCATTTTATCAGTTCCTTAACTAGAAAACCTCAATGTATAAAATGTAAGGAAATGCAGCTTTGATTTTTCCTGAGATTATTACAACTGTAGTACAGTACAGTTTATTTTAAAAGTATTTACCTCCTATACTCAGCAGGCCAGGCAGCATCCGTGGAGAGAGAAACAGAGTTAACGTTTCAGGTCGACCTGAAACGCTTCGACCTGAAACGTTAACTGTTTCTCTCTCCATGGATGCTGCCTGGCCTGCTGAGTTTTTCCAGCGTTTTCTGTTGTTATTTCAGATTTCCAGCATCCGCAGTATTTTGCTATTGTACCTCCTATACTGTTTGACTAACCGGGGAGGGGAGATTTGATGCATCTCATTGGAAGCAGTTTTCACTCCAATAGCTCTCCATAGTTAAGAGTTATCCCAGCAGCTGCTTACTGTATGGGTTCTAGCTCACCGTCGCTTTCTCCCGCCTCTCCGCACTGTCAATGACTGCGCGTACAAGCGTGTTTTGGAGAGGGCGGTAAGAGGAGTGGCGAACTCCAAAATGAATGAGTGTGACGTCAATTTGGGGTTGCACGCCGATTGATGTCACACTCCTGCTAATTAAAATACTTTCCACGAGCGCAGGCAACGGCAGCGCTGCCAACCCGCCAAAAGTGGCTGCCACCGCGGGACCTGCCTGAAGCGGGTGAAACTGAGGCAGCCACCATTTTTTTCCCACAAAATGGGCCTTAATGGCTAGTGCTAACATCTCCAATTTCTAGGCCATAGTACCTATCTTTTTTTAAGATCAATGTTTAATTTGTAAAGTTTTGCTTATTTTATGATTAATGCGAGCCATTCATAGTCTCAAATGTTTGTCAGTTGGACCAAAGCTATAACAACACATTAGTGGTTGTGAATGCCCCTCATTAAAACACACAATTTGTTCAATGTTACACAAAGCAGCAGTTTAAAAAGACAAGCAGTCAACTGGGTCAAGATGTTTTCACATCACTATCAAAATTAGTTACAAAAAAACTTGTGTTACCTTCCATTGTTTTTTGGGGGATTAGCTTCTGGATAAAACAGTCGGGTACATTCTTTGAGCTGAAGGAGGTAGTACAGTCTGCTTCTTTCTTTCCTCTTGAATTTTTTAAAATTTCCTCTCTCTGTTTCACTCCTTTATTCTCCCTGTATTTCTCGCTTTCGTTTACAGCACAACTTGTGGGTCAGGGGGAGCAGGAGTGTTTACTCCAGGCCCAACAAGCTTACGCTGTAACACAATAGCAAAATACTGCGGATGCTGGAAATCCGAAATGACAACAGAAAACGCTGGAAAAACTCAGCAGGTCAGGCAGCATCTGTGGAGAGAGAAACAGAGTTAACGTTTCAGGTCGAAGACCTTTCGTCAGAACTGGAAAAAAGCAGGAAATGGAAAGCAAGTTTAGGGGCTGGGAAATGGGGGAGGGGATGAAAGAACAAAAGGGAAGGTCAGTGATAGGATAGAAAGCAGGAGAGATTAAGAGACATTGAGAGACATTAAGAGATATTCAAGATAAGAGGAGGTGGTAATGGGACAGGTTAAGGAACCAAGGATGTCTCTAGATGAAGTGTGAATTGTGTTGGCAGAATGAAGGGCAGCTGCCATGTGGGAGGGAAGAAAAGAAGGCCAAACTAAAAGTGTGGATAAAAAAAAGGAAATATATATATATGTGGTAGGGGCCGAGGTTATGATCTGAAATTGTTGAACTCTATGTTGAGTCCAGAGGGCTGTAGAGTGCCTAATCGAAAGATGAGGTGCTGTTCCTCGAGCTTACGCTGAGCTTCCGTGGAACAATGCAAGAACCCGAGTACGGTGAGGCCTGAGTGGGAATGGAGCGGTGAATTAAAGTGACAGGCCACCAGGAGCTCGGGGTCCCCCTTATGGACTTTACGCTGTAAACCTCCCATCCCACCCCACCTCGATAATCTCCACCCGAACAACCCCCATCACCACCCCCACCCACCCTGCAATCACCGATTCAACCTGACCTCCCCGCCCCTGCCCCATCTCTCTCTACGCACCGCCCCCCCCCCCGGGGATCTTGGCCCCCCGCCCCGTCCCCGATCACCACTAAACTCACCTGCTCCTCGGCTGCGGCCTTTTCCGGAACCTTCCTTGCCCAACAGGCAGCCAAGCCTGTCAATCGGGCTGGCATTCAGGTGGGGGAAACAAATCACACATGCCCCAAAATTAAAACTCATAACTCCACCCTCACCCCCCACTCCGAAACCCCTCCTCAGGAAATATCGGGGCAATTAACTCTCTCCACAGATGCTGCCTTGCCTGCTGAGTATTTCCAGCATTTGTTGTTTTTAATTTGGATTTCCAGCATCCGCAGTATTTTGCTTTTCTGTTAGAGTCTATCTCATTTAGATATTTGGGTGGGGCAAATGTGGACAGATCTTTCACCACCCCCCCTCCCCTCCCCCTCCCATCCCAGCAAGGGGGCATGTTGGGGAGGGGTGGGGGGGGTGGAAAATGCTCAGGTTTCTCCATGGAACTGCTGTCTTACGCTCTGCGTTGAGACCTGCCCATGAGTCCCTTTGAGGCCTGAAGGCCCAAAACTTTCGCTACTTTACAACTGTGACTACACTTCAAAAGAACTTCATTGGCTGTAAAGTGCTTTGGGACGTTCAGAGGTCATGAAAGGTGCTTTATAAATGAAAGACTATCCTTTTTAATGGATCCCAGAGCAGATTGGTTACTGTCTCTAGTTGGAGCGCTCCAGTGGGAGAGGAAGAATGAACATTAATTTTTTTCTTTGGCCAATTTGGGTCTCAGGAGAACTCCACTCCACCTTACAAGGACGGATCAGCTCAATCCGAGGCAGTTGCTGCAGATCTCTCTGGCTATGCAAATGACTCTGTCCCAGGGACGGGGTGTGACTTTGAGCAAGGGTTGGCAGGGGTTCTGCTCTGCTGCATTTAGTGCGGGGCCCCAGGAATTTTCTGGGAAAATATTTATAGGACTATGGGGAAAGAGCAAGGAAATGGGACTAATTGGATAGCTCTACCAAAGAGTCGGCACAGGCATGATAGGCCGACTGGCCTCCTTCTGTGCTGTATCATTCTATGGCACTATGACTCTTTTTATTAATCCCCCTCTGACTTTCTTCCCGTTCCAGGCAATAATTCATGCTGGGTTAGGGTTTCATGGGCATCAGCAGCCCTACAGCATTTGTATATATGTCCATCCTTCATGTGAGTCCAAACAGTGAGTGCCAGCACCGAAGGGGATCAGAAATGAGCACAGTCTGGATAATGATGAGGCGCAGTATCCATGACTTTTTTGCCTGCACTAGTCTAGGGGTGCCTGGGCCATTTGTAATACCATCAGCACCCAACTGGTTAAAATCAACTAACTCAGCACAGATCAGGCACTGAATGTGGGTATTTCCTGCTCTGCATATCACACCGGTCAGTTCATTCACTCACTGAGCCATTGAGAGTTCCACTCTCATTCACCCATGGAGTTTCCCTTCCTCTGTTCTCAACAGGTAAAAAAGAGCAAGTAAAAAAAGAGCAAGCCTGGCAAAAATACTGCTGAATTGACCTTGGTGTTCAATATTTTTTTCATTTATTTGGCGTTAAAAAGGCTAGCGCACAAAATGGGCAGAAGCATTCCAGCTCACTAAATGTAGAAGAGTACTGAAGTGCAGTCCAGGAAGAAATTGGCACAGGGAGTGATCTCTCATGGGCTGATTCCCGGATTGAACACTTCCACTGAGAAGCAGCAATGGCTTCTTCACATTATGTGCTGTCACTCACTCTACCCTGCCCAAGGACAAGCTCGAGGACATTCACCCTGGTGCAGTTACAGAGTGTGCCCAAGGGGAATGCACTGGGAGAGACACAACAGAATAAACAGGAGCAACTAGTGGTGGCACTCGAGGAACAGGAACTTGTTGTTGGGAGGGGTTGGTTGCATTGCACGTCAACTATTGGTCCTGGGAATCTGGATCTCACCATTTCTGCTTTTAAAAAATGTTGGCAGAGTCCACTGGCCGCAGGCACAGTACTTTGCAGGACCGTTTCACAACACTGCTGTCCACCATAGAGTCTGTGGCAACTCCAGGGATATCTGCAATGGATGGCCCCATACCAAAGGCCCTAAGCCCAGTCATTGCTTCTTGCATGGATGCAGAGACTGCTGCCATAGAGGCCTAGGATGTCAGATTGGAAAGCTCATCTCTTCTCGCCTTGACAGGATTGAGGTTTGTTTACAGATCACTCTGAGTTGGGCTTCAGTGATCTCATTGGGACAGACTAATAGGTCCCGTTTCACACACATCAGTGCCCACAATAAGGCAAAGCCCAATAGTAACAGCATAGCTGGAATTGGCATAGATGATGACCTCTCTCAAGATGCCAGGCCTCTCTGAATCTTCCACATGTGTCAGAACGTACGCAGGGTTTGGTTGTCCTCACAATGGCAAAGCAGCAGCAGGTCCATCTGAGGCCTCAGCATCAAGTGAGGCCACGTCAATCCTAAAAAGCTCCTATTAACGTTTAGCAGCCACCCGCCTGCCACTGAAGTAGCAGCATGGCAAAGCACCAGATTAGGACATACTACATGCACTGTAATCAAGGGGAACCACCATAGTGGAAAACAGGTGGCATACACATGCAAGTTTGCGATATGACATACAAAGGCAAAATAATGCAGACGCTGGAAATCTGAAATAAAAACAGAAACTGCTGGAAATATTCAACAGGTCAGGCAGCATCCATGGAGAGAGAAACAGAGTTAACGTTTCTCTCCTATTTCTCATCTACATGCTGCCCCTTGGTGACATCATCCAAAAACACAGCGTCAGTTTCCACAAGTACGCTGATGACACCCAGCTCTACCTCACCACCACTTCTCTCGACCCCTCCACCGTCTCTAAATTGTCAGACTGCTTGTCCGACATCCAGTACTGGGTGAGCAGGAATTTCCTCCAACTAAATATTGGGAAGACCGAAGCCATTGTCTTCGGTCCCTGCCACAAACTCCGTTCCCTAACCACCGACTCCATCCCTCTCCCTGGCAACTGTCTGAGGCTGATCCAGACTGTTCGCAATCTTATTTGGCCCCGAAATGAGCTTCCGACCACATATCAGTGCCATCACTAAGACCGCCTACTTCCACTTCTGTAACATCACCTGAGTCTGCTGCTTCTTCACCTCATCTGCTGCTGAAACCCTCAACCATACCTTTGTTACCTCTAGACTTGACTATTCCAATGCACTCCTGGCTGGCCTCCCACATTCTACCCTACGTAAACTTGAGGTCATCCAAAACTCTGCTGCCCGAGTCCTGTTCACCACTTACCCCTGTGCTTGCTGACTTATATTGGCTCCCGGTTAAGCAATGCCTTGATTTTAAAATTCGCATCCTTGTTTTCAAATCCCTCCATGGCCTCGCCCCTTCCTATCTCTGTAATCTCCTCCAGCCCCCTACCCCCCGAGATATCTGCATTCCTCTAATTCTGGCCTCTTGCACATCCCTGATTTTAATTGCTCCACCATTGGTGGCCGTTCCTTCGACTGCCAAGGCCCTAAGCTATGGAATACCCTCCCTAAGTCTCTCCACCTCTCTCACTTCCTTTAAGATGCTCCTTAAAGCCTACCTCTTTGACCAAGCTTTTGGTCATCTGTTCTAAAAGCTCCTTCTGTGGATCGGTGTCAAATTTTGTTTAATAACGCTGCTGTGAAGCACTTTGGCAGGTTTTACTATGTTAAAGGCGCTATATAAATGAGTTGTTGTTGTTGTTGAAGAGTTGGATTCATAACGTCTTTGCAATACATTTCTTTTCTATGCACTATTGAACTCATGTTGTAAATAGACAATTGCTCCATTCCCGAGTGGGAAGTACTTTGTGTTAGACAGGAGAGTAATAACATTTTTGTCTATTTTTCTCCCCTCACCCCAAAAGCACTGGTCATCCTTTGGCACCTTGCTCAAGTGACTATTCTTCATGCTTGAGCCTCAACAGCGCGCAATGTACAGGAACAGGAATAGGCCATTCAGTCCATCAAGCCCGCTCCACCATTTCTGTTAATACTGGCAGGTGATTACAGCGACATTTTGAAATCCGGCTCTTCATGGAAATAATGAAATTCTGATAAAATGAACAGCAAAAATAGACAGAAAAGCCAAGCCCTCCCGTCACTGAATACTAATCTGTTGCAGGGACCCTGGCTGAGTTTCCCCTCGCTAGATCAGGTATGGCCAACAATCACACTTTGGGAATGAAATCATTTAACAAGGTATCTGACTGCTTTCGTGAGCAGTTTCAAAACAAGTGCTGATATGCTGATGGCGCCATCGTGTGGTTCCATTTCCATTGTACTTCCACTGATTTTGCAGTTAGTTCACCTCCATTGGTAACATTTTGATGGGGAAAGTGAATACAATAGAGTTCAAATAATTGTAAAACAAACTCCACTTATATATTTATTAATATAATTGACATTTTTAAACTTAAAGTTGGATGTTTTCATAGTACAAAATTAATGCTTTTATAGATAAAAAGCAGCAAAAAAAACAGTAAATTTTGAAAATCTGAATTTAAAACAGAAAATGTTGGAAACACTCAGCAAGCCAGTCAGCATCTGTAGAGAGAACTGATAAGTTAACATTTTGGGTGTAAATCCTTCATCAGAATTCTGATGAAATATTATTAATAATTTGATAATATGTTTAGAGATGAAATTCCTATTTTCATTGTAAGATACAGCCTAAAACACCTATACATGCTTATTGAGATAGTTTACGTATTGGAGAGGCTAAGTATCCCAGCATGCTTTTCCAACAGACCAAGAAGCCCATGAGATGCCGCTATCAATCTCCCACAACAGCCAGCCGAACAGTCTGCGAATAACAAGACGAGGGGGAAGTGCTTGATTAGATCTAGCAAGCTATTAATCTCCCACAATTAGCAGCTATCAATCTCCCACAATAGCTAGACTAAAAAGAATAAGAACAAGATAAGGCAAGGTATTGAACAGTACAAGAAGTTCCACATATGGAGGCGGAGAAGGAAGAGAGTTTTGGTGTCAATGCTCCTCCCAGCAGAACCGGGTAATATCGTGTCTGTTGTATTAATTGCTTTAATTAAGTACTAGGCCGTTTGAGCGTAAGAATTGTGTTTTGCTAGTGAGTCAGCTTGTTAACTCTGTGACTGCTGTGTGTTCTTTTAAATCTATTAATAAAATATACTCACTATACACCATATTGGTTCAGTCTCCTTTGGAATCTCAGTCAGTCGGGCCGAATGACCCCCTCGACCGCCCGCTGCCTGGACCAGTTGATGGCCACTTTGGCCAGGCCCAGGAGCAGTCCTACGAGGAGGCACTCCCCTCCGCACCAGGTGACCAAAGATCAGGAGCATGGGACTGAAGTGCAGCCAAAAATCAAGAAGCAGCCCCTTCAAAGAATGGAAGAGGGGCTGCAACCTCTCACATTCAACATATACAGGGAACACGGACTCCCCCAAGTTTGTGTAAGGCTAGCTCCAATTAAAGCTAGCCTGCACTACTTAAAGGCACGATAGCAAAATAATTAAAGGCAGTCTGCAACTCTTAAAAGGGTGGTGCCGTCTGCCTGTAACAGGTGATTGAAGCTATGAATGTGAGGTTTGAGTTGTGTTTGATAGAGATTGTTGGTAGGTGAGTGATGGGGGTGTGGTACATTGAGCAGTGTGTGAATCTAGTGGTGCAAATGGTGGGATATTGCATTTGAAGTTGAATTCACTGACCTTGACTACTCGTCTGAGGTCATTAAACTTCTTCCTTCACTGAGTCCAGGTCCTCGCGGCTATACTGCTGGCATTGCTGGGAGGACTTTGGAGAAAAAAGTTTTAATGATGCCACAACAGGGGAGAGAGCGTGTACCTAGGTTCTTGGATGCAGCACTGGAGGCCTTGGTGCAGGACGCCAATTCCAGGAGAGAGGTCCTCTTTCCACAGGGGGCCAGGAGGCCCTCCAGTCAACAGACAAGACTGCAGAGGGAGCAGGTAGCCGATGTGGTCAATGCCAGCAGTATAGCCGCAAGGACCTGGACTCAGTGCAGGAAGAAGTTTACACATCTCACAGCCTGAACACACTGTCAGCTATTCAACCATGACAGGCACATCACCCAAACACATTGCACCACACTCACCGACACACTTTCCTTTTCCTTGCAGAAAAAGGTGGTGCATAACCGGCGCCAGCAGACCTTAACCGGTGGGGGACAGGCATCACTTCACCCCCTTGGAGGAGACGGTGCTGGCCATTCTAAGCAGGGGCATGGCTGAGCCCATGGCCAGCGGTGGGGCTGAAAGAATACAAGATTCCAGTATCCTCATACATTATCCTCCTTCTCGCATCCCATTCACCCTCATTCCACAATCTCTTCTGATTTACAGTCTGCACATGGTTTAAGAATGCAGCTCTTGCTCTCCCCCCTCCCCTCACCACAACCCTACACTTATGCCTTTCTCATTTCAGACACCCAAGAAATCCAGCCTGCCCAGCCAATGTTTGAACTGCATCTGAATGCGCGAAGCATTCGCAACAAAATAGATGAATTAATAGTGGGGATAGAAATTAACAGGTTTGATCTAATCACAGAAACCCCACAGTGCAGATAGAGGCCATTTCGGCCCATCAAGCCTGCACCGACACATATCCCACCCGATCCCCGTCTCCAACACATATCCCACCCTATCCCCGTAACCCCACATATTTAATCCCCCTAACACTAAGGGTCAATTTATCATAGCCAATCAACCTAACCCACACATCTTTGGACTGTGGGAGGAAACCAGAGCACCCGGAGAAAACCCACGCAAACACGGGGAGAATATGCAAACTCCACACAGACAGTCGCCCGAGACCGGATTCGAACCCGGGTCCCTGGTGCTGTGAGGCAACAGTGCTAACCACTATGCCACCATGTTCCCAATAGCCATAATGGAGACGTGGTTGCAAAGTGGCCAATGTTCGGAACTAAATATTCCAGGATATTTAACTTTTAGAAGAGATAGGCAAAATGGAAAAGGAGGAGAGGTAGCCCTGATAATAAAGGATGGGATAAAGACAGTAGAGAGAAAGGATCCTGGCTCTGAAAATCAAGAAGTAGAATCAGTTTGGGTGGAGCTAAGAAACAGCAAGGGGCAGAAAACATTGGTGGGAGTTGTTTATAGGCCCCCAAACAGTAGTTGTAATGTAGGGCAGAGTATAAATCTGGAAATTAGAGATGCATGTAACAAGGGTAATACAGTGATCATGGGGGATATTAATCTACATATAGACTGGGCAAACCAAATTTGCAGTAATAGTGTGGAGGACAAATTCATGGAATGCATGCAAGATAGTTTTCTACATCAGTATGTTGAGGAACCAACTAGGGAACAGGCTCTTTTAGATCTAGTATTGTGTAATGAGAAAGGGTTAATTAATAACCTTGTAGTAAAGGGGCCTTTAGGGAAGAGTGACCATAATATGGTAGAATTTTATATTGAGTTTGTTAACAGGTAGTTAACAGGCAGTTTTTAGCCTAAACCCTATTTTTAAGGTTGAAGTGTGGGATTCCCGACGGCTCCAAACCACGCCAAATTAGAGAAGGCGGGCCGTCGGGATGAAGGGCTTGGAGGGGTCGAGATGTCGGTGTTCAGGTGAGTGATGTGTGCATGAGTGCAAAGGTAAGTATGTTTGGTGTGTCTAAAGTGTTTAAAGAAGTTTAAATTACCTTTTCTTACCTTTTCAGCCTTTCTTCCTTTAGGTCTCGGGAGTCCCTCATCTCAAAAGTGACAGCCTTCATGTTGTGTATGTACCTTTAAGAGAAGAACTGATTCTATACTGCAGTACCGGCAGTGACCACCCCTGTATATAAAGCCATAGCAGGCTTCTGTATTTCAGTCTTGAGTTCCCCTCTGTTCAGTAAATACCTGTTTTATTGTTCTCCTGCAGTCCGAGTATTATTGATACCTGGACACAACACTTCAGCTTTCTGTGCAGGAGAGATTTCTAACTGAGTCTGTGGAGCAGGATTCATGTTAGAAGTAAGACTGTCAGTGTTTGACAGCTTCAAACAGCTGTGAAACGCTGATATTTCATCTGTCAAAACCTCTTGACAGATGAAATTTCAGTCTGTGATGTCACCTGTTGCTGGGTGGCCCTTAATTGGCCTGCTGAGCCTACTGGGCGGGCTCAACAAGGTCAATCAAGTTAAAATCGCGTGGATTGGCCACATCTCGATGGAGGCGGGACTACAACCCCAAAAGTTGTAGTCCCGTCTCCAACCCGACTCCTGAATGAAAATCCAGTCCTATGTGTCTGTCTTCACGGAAGAAAATGCTAAAAACTTCCCGGAAATAGTGCAGAACCAAGGCTCTAGCAAGAATGAGGAACTGAAAGAAATTAGTATTAGTAAAAAAAAAGTACTGGAGAAATGAATGGGACTGAAAGCTAATAAATCCACTGGACCTGATGGCCTACATCCTAGGGTTTTGAAAGAGGTGGCTATAGAGAGAGTGGATGCATTAGTTGTCATTTTCCAAAATTCCATAGATGCTGGATCGGTTCCCACAGATTGGAAGGTAGCAAATGTAACCCCACTATTTAAGAAAGGAGGGAGAGGGAAAATGGGGAACTCCAGACCAGTTTGCCTGTAGTAGGGAAAATGCTAGAATCTATTATTAAGGACGTGGTAACAGGGCACTTAGAAAACAATAATAGGATTGGGCAGAGTCAACACTGATTTATGAAAGGGAAATCGTGTTTGACAAATCTGTTGGAGTATTTTGAGGTTGTAACTAGCCGAATAGATAAGGGGGAATCCAGTGGATGTGTATTTGGATTTTCAGAAGGCATTTGATAAGGTGCCACACAAGAGGTTATTAAACAAAATGAGGGCTCATGGGATTGGGGGTAATATACTAGCATAGATTGAGGATTGGTTAACGGACAGAAAACAGAGAGTAGGAATAAACGGGTCATTTTCGGATTGGCAGGCTGTAACTAGTGGGGTACCGCAAGGATCAGTGCTTGGGCCTCAGCTATTCACAATCTACATCAATGATTGGCCCAAATGTAATATATCCAAGTTTGCTGATGATACAAAGCTGGGTGGGAGTGTAAGTTGTGAGGAGGATGCAAGGAGGCTTCAAAGGGATATAGACAGGCTAAGTGAGTGGGCAAGAACATGGCAAATGGAATATAATGTGGAGAAATGTGAAGTATTCCACTTTGGTAGGAAAAATAGAAAAGCAGAGTATTTTTTAAATGGTGAGAGATTGGGAAATGTTGGTGTTCAGTGGGACATAGAAACATAGAAGATTGGAGCAGGAGTAGGCCATTCGGCCCTGCTCTGCCATTCAACGAGATCACGGCTGATCATCCAAACCCTAGCACCCGATCCCTACACTGACAGCCATCCCACCCAAGCCCTATCCCCGTAACCCCACGTATTTAATCCCCCCTAACACTAAGGGCCAATTTTTTTTATCATGGCCAATCAACCTAACCCGCACATCTTTGGACTGTGGGAGGAAACCGGAGCACCCGGAGAAAACCCACGCAAACACGGGGAGAATGTGCAAACTCCACACAGTCACCCGAGGCCGGATTTGAACCCGGGTCCCTGGCGCTGTGCGGCAACAGTGCTAACCACTATGCCACTGTGCTGCCCTGGGTCTCCTTGTACACGAATCACTGACAGCAAGCAATTAGGAAAGCAAATGGTATGTTAGCCTTTATTACAAGAGGATTTGAGTATAAGAGTAAAGATGTCTTACAGCAATTACTGTATATAGGGCCCTGGTGAGACCACACCTGGAGTATTGTGCACAGTTTTGGTCTCCTTACCTAAGGAAGGATATACTTGCCATAGAGGGAGTGCAACGAAGGTTCACCAGACTGGTTCCTGGGATTGTCCTATGAGGAGAGATTGAGTAGACTAGGCCTATATTCTCTAGCGTTTAGAAGAATGAGAGGTGATCTCATTGAAACATACAAAATTCTTACAGGACTTTGACAGGGTAGATGCAGGGAGGATGTTTCCCCTAGCTGGGGAGTCTAGAACCAGGGGTAACAATCTCAGAATAGGTGGTCGGCCACTTAGGACTGGAATGAGGAGAAATTTCTTCACTCAGTGGGTGGTGAACCTTTGGAATTCTCTACCCCAGAGGGCTGTGAAGGCTCAGTCGTTGAGTATATTCAAGAAAGTTTGATACATTTTTGAATATTAAGGGAATCAAGGGATATGGGGATAGTGCGGACAAGTCATGATCTTATTGAATGGCGGAGCAGGCTCGAAGGGCCAAATGGCCTACTCCTGCTCCTATTTCTTATGCTCTTATGTTCTTATGAGTACTGTAGGGCTCCTCCAGAGTGATCCAGATAGCCGAACTGTTGTTTAAGGACGCCAATGGTCTGCTCTATGATGTTTCGTGTGGCAGCATGGCTCTTGTTATACGCACGCTCGCCACGTGTGGTTGGGTTGCAGGGCGGAGTCATGAGCCAGGTGGTCAAGGGTTAGCCCTTGTTGCCCAGTAGCCACCCTTTGGTTTGTCTTGGTGTCTCAAAGACTGAGGAAACAGCGGACTGGCATAAAATAAAAGCAATATGACTGCTGCCAGGATACTGGGTATTCACCATCATGATGTGCTGAGCATGGTTGCGCACCAAATGTACATTCAGCAAGTGGCAACTTTAGCGATTGCTGTACATCTTAACACTTATATACAGTACCCACATGCATGCAGTCGATGGCATCCTGCGCCATGGGGAAGCCCGCTGTTCTGGCAAAGCCACGTACACGCTGTGTAGACGTCCCCTCTCCTGGCATAAAGAGCGTCTGCACCTCTCTTATTCAGCAGAGGATGGCGAACTGTAAGGTGTTACAGATGTCACCTGCTCCAGCCTGGAAGGATCCAGACGCAAAGAAACTCAGGACTATGGTCACCTTCACAGTCACTGGCAGTGCTGTCCTTGCCCTGGAGTGAGGCTCCAGGTCTGGTTGCAAAATATGGCAGAGTTCTGTGAGCATCTCCTTGGTAAAGCGCAGACGCCTCACACACTGCTTCTGGCTCTGGCGAATTGCTCTCGGAAGACCCTAAGTGGGTAAGGCCTCGTGCTGAGACCCCTCCTCCCTCTTCCTCTGTGAGCAGCTTGTCCTCTTCTTTGCTGCCTCTGCTCCATCTCCCTGCCATGCTGCAGGCCAAGGGGGATGACAACTACAGCACCCATGACTGGGAGCAAGTGGTCTGGCCTGAACCCCTGAAGTCAGAACCAAGGCCTTCTCCACTTGCAGCACCACTCCCTGTCACCTCACCAACTTCAAATTACTCTAGAAGGCTCCAAATAGTTCCACAAACTTACAGAGCCAGTAGAAATCAAAAAGTTACCTAAAAGTTGGTGATGATTCCTTTAAATAGCGCTGATGGGGGGTCCTTCCTGCTGCAGAACGCACGTTCAGCTGTGCGAGGTTAAGAGAGGATGTTAGCTTCAGCGATGATGATGAAAATGGCGGCACTGGCGTGATTGCCGTCACGATCTGCCTTCAAATCTCATTATCTTGCCTCATATATGCAGAATGGCCACATGTGCGAGATACTGGAAGGTTGCTAGTACCTGTAGGACTGTATACCAGTATAAGTGAGCCTCCTTTCACCAGCCCCCCCACCACCCGGCCCTGATCGCGACCTCCACCTGCTGCCCGCCCACCCCCCCCCAAATAGCCTTCCCTTTTAAGCACTTAGCTGATGGTTGCAGCGGCCCGATATTCAAAGGCTTTTCCCTGGCGAGCTGCCCGAGGCATCTAGGTAAGTGTCCGCAGCTCGCTCGTGTATTGATTTCTTTGTGGGTTCAATGACGAGACATTTATGAAAGAGAATGACTTTTTATCTAAAGTATGTTCAACTCAGTTAACAGCATTTACAGGAGACATCATGTTCGAAATCCATCTAAAGCGAAACTGAAACTAAACTAAACTGCTTGTCTCTCACATGACCTCTGCTGGTCAGGCACAAGCAATCAATCAGGTAAACATGCTGGTAAGACATGATAATCAAACAGGCAAATAACATCACTATTTGCTGATATTACATCTCCCTTTCTTAAAACAAAAGTATTTTACTTTTAACTAACATGTTTTCTTTGTATTAATCTGCATTTTAACTGTAACACTTAATGAACTTACATTATCATTATCATGATCAAGGTTTTTTAACATTGCTTTGTGTGTTCACATGAAATCTGTCAATACACTAGAACTTGAAGAAAGAATAAGATAACATTACTTCCTTCTATAACAATAGTCCTTAAATTTGCTCAATGAGTCTCTCAGGAGGCTTCGCGCATCTTGAGGATATTCTGATTGATTGTCCTTGAATCTGAGTTGTTGCCTCAGATGATGGTTTCTCAGCTGTGTGATCAGGTTGTTCAACAGTATCAGTCTTTTGACCTGCTGTGTGATCAGGTTGTTCAACAGTATCAGTCTTTTGACTTGCTGTGGCTGGTCCCATGAGAAGATCTCGACGATTTCTTCTCAGAACAGCACCCTCATCTGTCTGAATGGTGTATGACCTTGGTTGAACTTCACTCAGGACAGTTCCCTTCTGAGTCCATGTGTTTGTTTTGTCTTTGAACCTTACTTGGTCACCAGTGTGGAGTTCAGGTAGGTTTTGTGTTCCTCTGTCATAGTAGTACTTTTGCTTTTCTTTCTGTTGCTCTTTGAACTTCCTCACTTTCTCCCCCTTTTGTTTTCAGGAGGTTCTCCGGGATGGGTAGGTTTGACCTTAGCCGACGTCCCATAAGGAGTTGGGCTGGTGACATACCACACTCGAGCGGCGTTGTGCGGTATACAAGCATGCTCTGGTAGAAGTCAGTTCCACTGTCTTTTGCCTTGTACATCAGTCTTTTCACTGTCTGGACTGATTTTTCCACTAGACCATTGGACTGTGGAAAGTGAGGACTTGACGTTGTGTGGACAAAGTCCCACTCTTTGGCAAAGTGTCGGAAACTTGCATTGTAAAACTGAGGTCCGTTGTCTGTGAAGACCTCGCTTGCCATGCCATGTCTGGAGAATATGGCTTTCATACATCTTATCACAGCATCTGCAGTGGTGGTGTACAGTCTACAAACCTCTGGATACAGGGAGTAATAGTCTGTGACTACAAGATAGTCCTTCCCTTGACATACGAATAGGTCAGCGCCTACCTTCTGGTAAGGTCTGTCTGGTGCTGGGTGTGGCTTTAGTGGTTCTACCGGATTGCTTACTCGATATTTCAGGCATATTGTGCAGTTTTGACACATCATTTGTCACATCTTGGTTGATTCGTGGCCAGTACATCACCTCTCGTGCTCTTTTCTTACACTTTTCGATTCCCAGATGTCCTCCATGGATCCTTTTTAGCATCTCTTTTCTCAGACTCTTTGGGATAACTATTTTACTTCCTTTGTAGATGATGTCTTCGACCACTGATAGTTCCGCCCTGCAGTTCCAGTACTCTGCCATGTCAGGTGAGCAGTCTTGCTTCATGTTGGGCCATCCATCCAAGATGCTTTTCCTCAGTCGTCTCATTGTTTCATCTTTGTTTGTCTCAGTCTTTATGAGCTCCATTTTTGCATCTGCTATGGGCAGTGCACTTGTGATCATGTCCACGTAGGCGTTCACTTTTTCATCCATTGTGGTGTTTGCGGGCTCACTTGGGTCAACAGCTCTGGACAACATGTCTGCTGTATACATCAGCTTACCCGGTGTGTACGCAACATTCAGTTAATCATAGACTGTTTCTCCTTCGCTTTCCACAACGAGGACTCTCTTTACCAGGTTCAGTCTCTCACAGGCTTTTAAACCTAGTATGGCTTGCACATCCTTTGGCACCACGATTAATGCTAGCGTGTGCTCTCTGTCCTTGTGTGTCACTTTGACAATGCATCTTCCTTTCACTGGTATATCAGTACCTGAGTATCCTGTCACTTTCACTTTTATTCCATGTATCTTTGGTCTGGGTCTAATTTTCTTAAAATCAGTCTCTGATATCACATTAACTTGTGCTCCAGTATCCAATTTAAATGGAATGTGTATGTCATTCACTTTTAGTGTCAACATCCAGTCTCTTTTTTCTTCTTTGTTTTCAGACACAACATCTACATAGAACTCCTCTATCTCGCTTTCATCTACTGTATGGACCTTGCTTTGTTGCGCTTGGTTCTTGCAGCAACGGGCATAATGGTTGTTTTTGTTGCAACTATTGCATGTTTTACCATATGCTGGACACTTTTTGGTGTATGCTGTGTACCGCATCGACTACATGACTTTCGATTGTCCCTTTCATTTTTGTTCGCTGGCCACGCCTCTTTTTTCACATTGGCGCTTTTTGTTAAACGGTTTGTGTCCGTTCATTCTCACTGCATCCACGTTGCAGCTATTGTCACTGAACAGCTCCTTTGCCTACAACTTCACAGTCTCTGTAGCCCTACACAGTGCTATGGCTTTTCCCAGGTCTAGATCTTGCTCTCTTAGCAGTCTTTCCCTTAGACCATTATCTGGAATACCACACACCAGTCTGTCTTTTATCAGCGAGTCTGTCAGTCCCCCAAATTCACACGATTTGCTTCTGTTTTTCAGTTCAGTCACATACTGATCAATAGTCTCACCCGTTTTCTGTACACACGTGAAAAATCTGTGCCTCTCAAACGTCACATTACGTTTAGGTATGCAGTAGGCTTCAAACTGTTCCATTATTTTATCTAGTTTCATTTTGTCTCCATTAGCAGCGAATGTGAAGTTATTATACACCTCCAGCGCCTCATCACCCACGACATGTAAGAAGTGATGATTTCCTTTTATTACTTTTCTCGTCAGCTCCGATTGCTGATAAATACAACCCCACACGTTGTTTGAACCTTCTCCAATTTTCAGCCACATTACCTGTCAACTGAAGCGTCGCCGGTAGGTGTAAACCTTCCATTTTTTCACTTCGTTAGCTATTCTCCAATGGTAAGCAACGATGTTCTCTTTTGGCTTGCTAATTTGTGGAGAGCTGATTTAACTTCAGATTTTTCCTCTTCATCTCTTTCAATCACTTCTGACACCATGTATTGATTTCTTTGTGGGTTCAATGACGAGACATTTATGAAAGAGAATGACTTTTTATCTAAAGTATGTTCAACTCAGTTAACAGCATTTACAGGAGACATCATGTTCGAAATCCATCTAAAGCGAAACTGAAACTAAACTAAACTGCTTGTCTCTCACATGACCTCTGCTGGTCAGGCACAAGCAATCAACCAGGCAAACATGCTGGTAAGACATGATAATCAAACAGGCAAATAACATCACTATTTGCTGATATCATTACAGCTCGTGTCAGTTAAATGAGGCACGAGGCCCAACATCAGGTGTGCCTCGGGCTCACCCCTTCAGGCGCGAACGAGTTTCTACTCCAATGCATAACAAATTGATCCACTGTACACACATAATATATTTTGATCATATTTATTTATTTTATCAGCAAATATAAAGCTTGGTCTCGCTACACATGATAATGTTCCTCAATTTTTAGTCACAATATTATTGTACCCAGGTGTTCTGTCACAGCCGACATATTCGGAAGGCACTAAAGTCATGGTACGATGGTGGGCTACACAAAGTTGCATAGCAAAGGACAGTTGTGTTGGAGTGAGCTATAGCTGCAGTAATCCGAGTTCTGATGAATAAATATATCCTTATTTAGGCTGCAGCTAGAGTATTGTGTGTCATGAATCTTATCATGACACATGAAGTAACACTGGGCGGCCAGCTGGTGGCGCCGTCCAAGGAGTATAAATACTCGGGCGTGGGCCCAGCTTGCTCAGGATGTTTCTGTAACCAGGAACTAGTGATGTAACTAGAATCTCATGGTTTTGAAACAGTTGATTAAAGCCTTGTTTTATACTCACGCTCAGTAGTCTTTTTACATCATTGTGTGTAGTTGCAAAGGCTCTACTGCAAGAATATGAAACTAATGGAAGATGTGTTGCATAAATTCACTACGGTGCTAGGGATAAGAAGTTACAATTATGAAGAGAGACTTGAGAAATTAGGATTTTTTTCCTTCATAGCTGAAAAGATTAAGGGATGGCCTGATTAAGGTTTTCAAGATTTTAAAGGGTTACAATAAAGATAAACAGTAATCAATTGTTTCTACTGGTTGGCGAAACAACCAGAGGACACAAATTTAACATAATCACACACAAGGGGAGGTTGGAAAAACATCTCAACAGAGGGTGGTCAGAATATGGAATTCTCAACCACGAAGAAGAGTCCATGAATTATTTTAAAAGCAATTAAATGTTGCTTGAAAAAGAGGAATATTAAAGGGTATGGCAAACAAGCAGCAAGTGGGATTAGACAAGATAACTCATTTGGGGAAAACACAGCCACAGACTTGATGGGCTGAACGGCCGCTTTCTGTGCTTTTATGATTCAGTAAATTCTGGGATGGATTCAGTGACAGCAGTATTGTAAAGTAAATGGATGAATAAACCTTTCAGGTTTCATTCTAAGTTTGGGAAGTCATCAGAATATTCAGTTGTGTTACAGCCTTCAAATCAATCTAAATCAACTGGTATTTTACACATAAAAACAATGAATGTGCAGTAAAAATTGACAATCTTTGCATACATGCAAGAAGAGCTGGTATCCACATTAAAATAATTTCTGTGGGCTTACATCCAATGCATCTCATGCAGAGTAATGTCACCATTGAGGGAAACCTTGGTAACGTCGTTTAAAGTCTTGAAACGATGTCTGAATTCCAACAAATGTTCCATATTCACAGCCAACTTGTACTGGTTTGGTTCACCAAGAATCAGCATCTGGAGAATTTAAAAATAAATCGATTTATTCCTTTCAAATATTATGCTTTGTTGAACATCCACAGTTATTGAATTCAATTCTATTTCTACTTACTGCATTAAAGAACAAACAAACTTGCATTTAGGTAGCACCTTTCACAGCCTCAGGACGTCCCAAAATACTGCAGAGCCGATTAATTATTTTGAAGTGTAGTCACTGCTGTCATGAAGGCAAAATAATGGTCTTGAACTTGCAGTCTCCCTTGCAGCGTACTCTTAGTACGCCGTCGTAATCCATTTGAAAGGAACCGCAACTTCAGGGTTTCCGCATGCACTTGCACATGCGCCAAATCCGGAACTTGTGATCTGTCAAGGTATGCCTTGACAGATCATTCGAACTGCATGAAAAATCAGTTTCGCTGGCACAGAGTTGAGCCATTTGCCCAACAACTGCCCAGCAATTGCCCACGAAACTCTTATGGTTGGTAAAAGCAGGCATAGAGCCTGCTTTCATCAGCGTAAGGGTGTATATATACAGTATGCCTTAAATTTAAAAAAATTAAATCCAAAATGATGCACGCACACTTTAAATTAGTTTATGCAAATATTGGCCCAGATTAAGATGTTTAAAATTATTTATCAGAAAATTAATTTTTTTATTGAGGTTGGTGCAAGGGACGTATGAATAAAATTGAAATTCAGTACATTTATATTTATTAGAATTGTGTAAATTGTATAATTATTTAGGGATTCCATTGAATATCATTAGGGGATTCCTAATGGCTCCTCTATTTTTGGCTGCACTTCAGTCCCACGCTCTTGATTTTTGGTCACCCGGTGCTGGGGGGGGAGGCAGAGAAAGCAGGCAAGTTGGAGGGCCGCCTTGCAGAACTGCTCCTGGGCCTGGCCAAGGTGGCCATCAACAGGTCCAAGCAGTGGGCGGACAAGGGGGTCGTTCGGCCTGACTGCCTGCCTCTCTTCCGTGGCTACGTTCGCGCCTGGGTGTCCTTGAAGATGGAGCACGTGGTGTTGACTGGCACGCTTGAGGCCTTCCCTGACCATTGGTCACCGGAGGGACTGGAGTGCATCATCACCCCGGGGTATAGTATTTTAATTTAATTTGTTAAGTTTCCTTTTAATTTTTGGTTAAGTTGCAGTCCTTATTGGTTGTGCCCCTTTAAAAAGGGTGCACATGCTTAACTCTAAATTGCCAATTGCCAGTAAGAAGAGTGAGCACAGGATGGGTCCCAAGAGGGTTAGCAATGGAGGTCAGTAACTACCACAATGCAAAGTGGTTCAGAAAATGTTCTATTTATAAAACTTACAACATAGCATTGAGAAAGGAGTTCTGCATAATGTACAAGTTAAGTTAACCAAAGTTAAAATGTAACAGTGAGTGAGAAGGGGACAATATGTGAGCCATGGGCTTCCGAGAGCTCCGTATTCGCGATAGGGGTACAACTTTAAGAAGTTATATAAAATGTCAGAATGACCAAGGCAAGTTAGTACAGCTTTAAGAAATTGTTGACCTTGATTGCCTTTAAATCAGGAACAACTCCCAGCCTGTAAGGATAAAAGGCAAGGAAACACTTCCGTTGAAAAGAGGGGTTTGGAGAGGAAAAACCGGAGAGTGAGAAGGTGTAGCCTGGTGAGTAAATCCTGTTGCTGCCTTTTCATCGCTGTACTGAAAGGCACAACTGGTGTGGGTGAATAAACCTCACTTGTTTTCAGCTCTAGTCTGAGAATTCAACTGACCACTGGGCCCGCTTCAGCTTATTACACGTGGTGTCAGAAGTTGGATTTTGGCACTCTGAGAAAGTCCAAGACCCACCATCATGGAGGAACAGTAGCTTAGTGGTTGTTACTGGGCTAGTAATCCAGAGGCCTGGACTAATGATCCAGAGATGTGAGTTCAAATCCCAGCACAACAGCTGGGGAATTGAAATTCAGTTAATTAAATAAATCTGGAATATCAGTAATGGTGACCATGAAACAACCGTATTGTTGTAAAAACCCATCTGGTTCACGAATGTCCTTTTGAGGGAAGGGAATCTGCCATCCTTACCTGGTCTGGCCTATATATGTGGCTCCAGACCCACAGCAATGTGGTTGACTCTTAACTGCCCTCTGAAATGGCCTAGCAGGACATTCAGTTGTAACAAACCTCTACAAAACACAAGAATAAAACTGGATGGACCACCCAGCATCGACCTCGGCACTGGCTACAGACACGACAATGGCACACCCAGCCCAGTCCACACTGGAAAGTCCTCCTTACCAACATCTGAGGACTTGTGCCAAAATTGGGAGAGCAATAGTCTTACAGAATCATACCTTTCAGCCAATGTCTCAAACTCCTCCATCACCTGAGCCACTGGCAGGACAGACCCACCACGGGTGACGGCACAGTGGTATACTGTCGGGAAGGCGTGGCCCTGGGTGTCCTCAACATTGACTCTGGACCCCATGAAGTCTCATAGGCAAGGAAAACCTCCTGCTGATTACCACCTACCACCCTCCCTCAGCTGATGAGTCAGTACTCCTCCATGTTGAACACCACTTGGAAGAAGCACTGAGTGTAGCAAGGGCACAGAACGTACTCTGGGTGGGGGACTTCAAAGTCCATCACCAAGAGTGGCTCGGTAGCACCACTACTGACCGAAGGACATAGCTGCCAGTCTGGGCCTGCGACAGGTATGAGAGAACCAACATGAGGGGAAAAACCTACTTGACCTCATCCTCGCCAATCTACTTGTTACAGATGCATCTGTCCATGACAGCATTGGTAGCAGTGAGCACCGCAGAATCATTGTGGAGATGAAGTCCTGTCTTCACACTGAGGACACAGTCCACTGTGCTAAATGCAATAGATTCAGAACAGATCTAGCAGCTCAAAAGCAACCATCTTCAGCCAGAAATGCCGAGTGGATGATCCATATAAGCCTCCTCCTGAGGTCTCCACCATCACAGAAGCCAGTCTTCAGCCAGTTTGATTCACTCCACGTGATATCAAGAAATGGTTGAGCGCACTGGATACAGCAAAGGCTGTGGGCCCTGTCCACATCCCAGCTGTCGAGCTGAAGACTTGTACTCCAGAACTAGCTGTGCCTTTAGCCAAGCTGTTCCAGTACAGCTATAACACTGGCATCTATCCAACAATGTGGAAAACTGCCCAGGTATGTCCTGTCCACAAAAAGCAGGACAAATCTAATCTGGCCAATTATCGCCACGTCAGTCTACTCTCGCCTTCCATCACTTTGCTGATGATTGTCGTTGACAGTGCTATCAAGTGGCACTTATTCACCAATAACCAGCTCACTGATGCCCAGTTTGGGTTCCGCAAGGACCACTTGGCTCCAGACCTCATTACAGCCTTGGTTTCAAACATGGACAAAAGAGCTGAATTCCAGAGGTGAGGTTCTGAGTGAGGTCAATTATCACAGCCCCAGGACATTGCTGCAGGAGTTCCTCAGGGCAATGTCCTAGGCCCAACCATCTTCAGCTGCTTCATCAATGACCTTCCCACCATCATAAGGTCAGAAGTGGGGATGTTCGCTGATGATTGCAGTGTTCAGTGCCATTCGCAACTCCTTAGAAAATGAAGCAGTCAACACCCGCATGTAGCAAGACTTGGACGACACTCGAGCTTGGGCTGATGAGTGGCAGGTAACATTTGCGCCACACAAATGCCAGGCACTATCTCCAACAAGCAAGCTTCTAGCCACCGCCCCTTGACCTTCAACGGCATTACCATTGCCAAAATCCCCACCATCAATATCCTGGGGGGTCACCGTTGACCAGAAACTTAACTGGACCAGCCACATAAATACTATGGCAACAAGAGTAGGTCAGAGGCTGGGTATTCTGCGGCGAGTGTCTCACCTCCCGACTCCCCAAAGCCTTTCCACCATCTACAAGACACAAGTCAGGAGTGTTGATGGGATACTCTCCACTTGCCTGGATGAGTGCAGCTCCAACACCACTTAAGAAGCTCGACACCATCCAGGACAAAGCAGCCCGCTTGATTGGCACCCCATCCACCAGCTTAAACATTCACTCCCTCCACCAGCGTACCGTGGCTGCAGTGTGTACCATCTACAAGATGCACTGCAGCAACTCGCCAAGGCTTCTTCGGCAGCACCTCCCAAACCCACGACCTCTTCCACCTAGAAGGACAAGGGCAGCAGGTGCATGGGAACACCACCACCTCCAAGTTCCCCTCTAAGTCGCACACCATCCTGACTTGGAAGTATATCGCCGTTCCTTCATCGTCGCTGGGTCAAAATCCTGGCACTCCCTCCCTCCGTAACAGCACTGTGGGAGTACCTTCACCACACGGACTGCAGCGGTTCAAGAAGGCGGCTCACCACCACTTTCTCGAGGGCAATTGGGGATGGGCAATAAATGCTGGCCTTGCCAGTGATGCCCACATCTCATGAACTAATAAAAAAAGGAAATGCCAAGAACATTGACATGACAGGAGCTGACTAAAGATTCTAGAACTCCAGCAAGAAACAAACTGGATCATGATGAGGAAAGTGGAAAGAACTGAGACCAAAATCCAGTATTTGATGCAGAGACTGGTGTCGGGAGGATCCAAGGTGACAGACCCACAGCCTATCCGGCCTAGCTTGATATTGCAAAAGATGACTCCGGCTGATGTGGAGGCAAACCTTCTGGCCTTTGAACGATGTGCTGAACGAGAAGTGGTCAAAAGAACAGTGGGTAGGGATTGTAACACCTTTTTTGGTCGGAGATGCCCAAAAGACATACTTTGACTTGGAACCAATGGATGTAGCTGAAATCCTGACCCATATTGGAATAACTCCCATGGTGAGAACTCGACTGTTTCAAGCCTGGGCCTATGAGGTGGGGAAACCTCTTGAGATCACAGATGTATGACCTGATATACCTAGCCCGGCAATGGCTGCAGCCGAAGACAAATCACCCAGCGAAGATTGTGGACTGATTTATCCAAGCTCTACCTCCGAGCTCCAGGAACAAGGTCGGACAAGGAGAGCTGGCGGATGACCAGGAATTGGTGTCCATATAGCAGCATCTGGCGGTGGAGGAACTGGCTCGCAATCAAGGAAATGTCCCCTCGAGGACCCTATGGCGTCCTCCTAGCCCGAAGAAATGCGGAGACCCCGGTAAAACTGTATAGGTGGGGCAAGGAGGTGCTGAAGTGCAGCAAGAAGCTGTGAAAGGACATTGTAACCTCTTTGATGACTAAGTGTAAAATGTGATGAGCTGTTAAGGTGTTATGATTGTGATGGGTTAAGGCATATTGGAAAACAACGTCCTAACATTGGGGAACCTATGGATTATAGTCTGGGAAACCAGAATCCAGCCTCTGGGGAGAATTATTTGATTGACATAAGTGCAAACCATGAGCCATGTGGAGGCCATCCATTTTTTTTTAAAAGCCCAAAAAGTTAAAGGGTAAAAAGGTGACTGTGCTAATTGCGGTACACCGTGACCTTGGTAGCCAACAATCTGGTCTGACCTTTTAGTTACTTCATGGGTCCAAAATAGGGATACGCTGTGTACATGGGGAGGTGCAATATTACCCCACTACTATTGTCATTTTAGAGTATGATGAAGTTAGGCAATTACTGTAGGGGTAATTCCAGGCCTCCCTCAGTGATCCTGGGAAGGAGGGATCTTCTGGAATGTGAAGCCCTTGTTTAAAAACTAGGTTCAGAACAGGCCCATGTCAGACACTAAAATCAATGAGGAGTTCGTTCAATTTTCCCTTTGTTGGACCCCGACCTCTTTCAGGGGTTGGGCAGAAACTAAAATCTAATGGAGGTGGGATAAATCTCTAGGAGTTAGAGAAAAGGTCCCTACAATTTTAGCAGATCAACTAGGTGCTCCCACGAGTAGAGCACCTGTCAGACAGAGGGAGAAGGTTCCTGAGAGGACCTTCTTTGGAGAAGTGAAGACTCCCTAGAGGAGATTCCCATTAGTATGACAGATTTCAAATGGGGACAGGCTAACGACCCAGCTTTCCAGAACTTGAAAACCAATGTGTTAACGGTCAATGGACACCCAGTAGATGCAAAATTAAAAAGTGCTGGGCCTTACTATATCATTGAGAACAATTTGTTGTACAGGGTGACCAGTGAACACTGGATAGAGGTAGAACAACTATTGGTTCCAAAAACCTTTCGACGTCTAACATTAGATCTCGCCCATAAACATGTTGAGCGGACATCTCTCCATGAACAGCCCAGGAGAAATTCTTAGATTTTTTTTGGCATGGGATTTATAAAGAAGCTGTATTGTAATGTCTGTTCAGAATGTCAATTGGCAAGATCTAAACCCTGTCTCCATGCGCAGTTAGTCCCTCTACCCATAATCCATGTACCCTTCAAAAGAATTGCAGTGGACCTGGTGGGGCCTTTGGAAAAGTCTGCCAAGGGATACCAGCATATTCTAGTAATAGTTGATTATGCGACCAGGTAGCTAGAGGATATTCCCTTACAGAACATGGCATCAAAAAATATTGCCAATGAATTGGTAAGGGTATTTTCCATGGTAGGAATTCCAAAGGAGCTTCCGACAGATCAGGGGGCTCTGTTTATATCCAAACCAGTGGGAGACCTATGTGTTAAAGATTAAGGCTCTACAAACCTCTGTAATCATCGCCAGGCTGATGGGTTAATGGAGCATTTCAATAAACCTTTGAAAAGCATGTTAAAAGAAGTAGTAGACAGGGAGGGCAAGAACTGGGATGCCCTGTTACCATACTTGGCATTTGCAATTTGAAAAAGTTCCCCTCCATAGGGTTTTCACCTTTCAAGCTTCTCTATGGGAGACAACCCCGTGGGCTTCTAGATATTAATAGAGGAATGGGTGGAACAGATTAGCTCTTCATGAATTGTGCTGGAACACCTCCTGAAAATAAGGGAGAGGGTGGAGACGGTCACTCCTATAGTATGGGAACTCCTGGAAATGGCCCAAGAAAGGCAACGGGTCTACTAAAATAAGCAGGCCGGGGTGAGGCAGCTCCGTCAGGGCGACTGAGTTTTGCTTCTGGTTCCCATGCCCGAGAGCAAATTAGTGGCTTAATGGCAGGGCCCATATGAGATTGTGGAACTAGTAGGGCCTGTAAACTACAGTTAGTCAGCCTGGGAGAAGACAGAAGGAGCAGATTTATCATTTTCTAAAACCGTGGAGAGATCAGGAGACCCATGTGTCAGAGCCAGAGCTTCGTTTGGGAATTCAGAGCCGAGAAACCAGGGAAATTCACCTGGCGAAGAACTGACTGCACAGCAGTGATCAAACCTGCTAAAATTAGTAAAAAGTTATGGATTTTTACCTCACGACTTGGGAAAACTAATGTTATTAAACATGATATTGTAATGGTCTCTGTGAAACTGAGACCAAAAGACAGGAGGTCTCCCAAGAGGTCAGGACAATGCTAAAGCTAGGGGTAATAGAAGAATCTGTGAATGGTCAAATCCTATAGTTATGGAATCAAAACCCTATCTGTCATGGAGATTCTGTAATTTTAGAAAATTAAACCCCACATCTAAGTTTGATGCCTAGAATGGACAAGCTAATTGAACATCTGGGAAACACCAATTTCTTGTCCACCCTGGACCTTACAAAAGGGTATTGGCAGATACATTTTCTCTGGCAGAATCTGTTAATCTGGAGGTTTATACTAGTGATGCCATTTGAGCTGCACAGACTCCTGCCACCTTTCAGCGGCTAATGGATCGGATTTTGAGGCCTCATGCTCAGTATGCCGCTGCATACCTGGATGATATTGTAACCTACAGCAATGACCTGGGAGGCCCTTCAACAAAAATTAGAAGCTTTACTGGATAGCTTAAGAAAGGCAGGTTTCACCCCAACCCAGGGAAATGTTATTTGGGTTTGTTGGAGGCATGTTAATTGGGGTATGTAGTGAAGGGCAGACTAGTTGAGTCCAACGCGACAAAGTAGAGGCCATTGGAAAATGGCCCAGACCAGAGTCAAAGAAATTTTCTGGGCCTTGGCAGATATTATCAACATTTTATCCCAGACTTCACCACGGTGTATCCTTTGACAAGTCTAATCAAATCTCTGGAGCTGAATATTGTCCGATGGACCCCTGGAGGAGAAACAGCATTTGGGGACCTCGGATGCCTTGTGCTCAGACCCAGCCATGATCGTCCTGGATTTCTCCTGAGAGTTCATCTTCCAGACGGAGGTGTCGAAGGTTGGCCTAGGGACAATACTATCCAAGTGGCCAAATATCCTGTAATGTACAAGAGTAGAAAGTTGCTACCTCAAGCACACAACTATGCTATAGTGAAGGAGTGTTTCATGATCAAATGGGTGGTGGAGACACTGAAGTACTATTTATTAGGGAGAACCTTCCGACTGGTAATTGATCATGTCCCCCTTGAGTGGATCTAGGCAAAAAAGGAAAAGGATGCCCAGGTTGCATGTTGGTTTTTGTTCCTCCAACCATATGCCCTTACAGTTCAGTATGGAGCCGGGTCGGCACATGGGAATGTGAATGCCCTCTCTTGAATGTCGTGCTTTATGACAGAAATCGCTCGAGCCCCTGGCTCTTTGCTGGCGGGGGGATATGTAACAGTGAGAGGGACAATGTGAGCCATAGGCTTTTGAGAGCTCTGTATCCAAGATAGGGGTATAACTTTAAGAAGTTATGTAAAATGACAGACTGACCAAGGCAAGGCAGTATAGCTTTAAGAAATAATTGTCTTTAATCAGGAACGACTCCCAGCCCGTAAGGATAAACGGCAGGGAAATAGTTCAGTTGAGTTTGGAGAAGGTGGTGGAGGCTAGAAAGTAATCCCTGTTGCTGTCTTGTTCATTGCTGTACTTAAAGACGTAACTGCCGAGGGTGAATAAACCTCACTTGGTTTCAGCTAGTCTGTGTGTCTAATTGGCCACTAGGTTCTGGGCCTGCTTCAGCAGATATTAAATATCTTGTAATGTTTGCTGCTCCTCTTATCGGGGCCCTGAATTCCTGGCCCATTTCCAGGGTTGTGGTGGATTGGCCCCACATGTGGCAATGAATGGAGGGACCAGGCCCACAAGATGCCACCTCTGACCGTTTACCTGAAGGCCTCCATCTCAGCCAAGGCTTTGTCTTGTGCTGCTCCATTTTCCGGGTGCCTGTGGCCCTTTCAATGTCACTCCCATCACTTCAGGTGCCTCAGCAGTGTTCCTGCTACAGCAATATTTAGATTCTCCTCTGGGCCACTGGCGGGAATCCTGCAAGAGCCTGCCACAAATACCAAACTAAAACTGGGCAAGGGTCGTGGCTGGGCTACAGCAGGACCAGGAAAATCCCCAGCCTCATGGATCCCTGTCTTGAGTTTCAAATGATTTTGCTTAAATTAAACTTATTTATCTGGCAATACTAGTGGGGGAAAAAGAATCTAGGTTATGGTTAGCACGTTATCTATTCTCTGGGATTGGGTTTGAATTTCACCTGAAGCAGGAGTATTTCACTTACTTCAAATCGTTCTCCTTTTTTGAATGGAAACCTTGCTGATGCCCTTTCTTCTCCACCCCAAACATTATTGATCCTGCTATTACGAACGAGTGCTTGACGGCCACCCTCATTAAAACGAGCGTTGAAGTGAAAAACAATATCGTGGCCGCAGTACACATCGATGGCAAACCTGTGAAAATAAAATTTAGACAAATAGATTTTTTTTCCTGTTATTACATGGCATGTACAGCGTGGAAACAGACCATTTGGCCCAAGAGGTCTATGCCAGGGTTTACACTTGACACAAGCCTCCTCACACCCCTCTTGTCTAACCCGATCAGCATAACCTTCTGTTATTCTTCATTTAACAAACTAAAAAAACTAGCCCAAATATTCTGATTGGTATTGAGTGCATAGGTTGCTGGAGTTTACAGACACTGCCCTGGCAGGAGGGCACATGACCCTACTCCTCTCCCACCCAACCATCATGGACACCAATTTCGCCATCATTTCAGGGGTCAACTTCAAACTCTGGGGCAAGCTCCAAGCATCAGGAATGCCACATAGAGAAACATAGAAACAGGAGTAGGCCAATCAACACGATCATGGCTGATCCTCTATTTCAATACCATATTCCCGCTCTCTTCCCCAAATCCCTTGATGCCTTTTGTGTCTAGAAATCTATCTATCTCCTTAAATATATTCAGTGACTTGGCCTCCACAGCCTTCTGTGGTAGAATTCCACAGGTTCACCACCCTCAGTGAAGAAATTTCTCCTAATCTCAGTCCTAAATGTCCTACCCCATATCCTGAGACTGACCCCTCATTGTAGACCCCCCTCCCCCAAGCCAGGGGAAACATCCAGTCTGTTTAGCCCTGTTTAGAATTTTATACATTTCAATGAGATCCCCTCATTCTTCTAAACTCTAGTGAATACAGGCCTAGTCAATCCAATCTCTCTCTTACATAGAAACATAGAAGATAGGAGCAGGAGTAGGCCATTCGGCCCTTCGAGCCTGCTCCGCCATTCAATGAGATCATGGCTGATCATCCAAATTCAGTACCCTGTCCCTGCCTTCTCCCCATATCCCTTGATCCCTTTAGCCTCAAGAAATATATCCAACTCTTTCTTAAATAAATTTAATGAACTGGCCTCCACCGCCCTCTGTGGCAGAGAATTCCACAGGTTCAACACTCTGGATGAAGTAATTCCTCCTCATTTCAGTCCTAAATGGCTTACCCCTTATCCTTAGACTATGACCCCTGGTTCTGGACTCCCCAGCCATCAGAAACATCCTTCCTGCATCTAGTCTGTCCGGACCTGACAGAATTTTATAGGTTTCGATGAGATCCCCTCTCAATCTTCTAATCTCCAGTGAGTATAAGCCCAATCGACACAATCTCTCCTCATACGTCATTCCTGCCATCCCAGGTATCAGCCTGGTGAATCTTCGCTGCACACCCTCCATGGCAAGAACGTCCTTCCTCCGTTAAGGTGACCAAAACTGCACAATACTCAAGGTGCGGTCTCACCAAGGCCCTGTACAACTGTAGCAAGACATCCTTGTTCCTGTGCTCAAACCCTCTTGCTACTCATACGATAGTCCTGCCATCCCAGGAATCAGTCTGGTGAACTTCACTGCACTCCCTCTATGGCAAGTATATCCTTTTCTTCGGTAAGGAGACCAAAACTGCACACAGTACTCCAGGTGTGGCCTCACCAAGGCCCTGTATAACTGTACAGGAAACTTTGGTTTATCCGGAGGTTAACTGGAATGCTCGCGCCACCGGCAAAAATCAGGAGCCGTTTCGTTAGGTTTTTTTTCTCTTCATTGCTTTTTTTTCCACCAGTCAGGCTCTGCAAGGTCTCGCTGAAGCTGTTGCTAAGCTACAGAGACGCTTGCAAGGTACGGCCGACTGTTTAGAAGCTGTTGCTAAGCAACAGAGTTTGTTGCCAGATACGGAGCTCAAAATCTCCGTATGTTTCAACATTAGTGCTGGTTTGTCCGGCGGTTTTGATGGGACGGCAACAGGTCGGTGCCGGATAGCACAAAGTTTCCTGTAATAAGACATCCTTGCTCCTGTACTCAAATCCTCTTGCAATGAAGGCCAACATACCATTTGCCTTCCTAACTGCTTGCTGCACCTGCATGTTTGCTTTCAGTGACTGGTGTACAAGGACACCCAGATCCCTTTGTACATCAACATTTCCCAATCTATCACCATTAAAATACTCTGCCTTTCTGCTTTTCCTACCGAAGTGGATAACTTCACATTTATCCACATTATACTGCATCTGCCATGTATTTGCCCACTCACTCAACTTGTCTAGATCGCCTTGAAGCCTCTTTGCATCCTACTCACAATCCCACCTAGTTTTGTGTTGACAGCAAACTTGGAAATATTACATTTGGTTCCCTCATACAAATCATTGATATATATTGTGAATAGCTGGGGCCCAAGCACTGATCCCTGCGGTACCCCACTAGTCACCGCCTGCCACCCGGAAAAAATCCATTTATTCCTGCTCTGTTTCCTGTCTGTTAACCAATTTTCAATCCATGAGAGTATATTACCCCCAATCCCATGTGCTTTAATTTTGCACACTAACCTCTTATGTGGGACTTTATCAAAGGCCTTCTGAAAATCCAAATACACCACATCCACTGGTTCTCCCTTATTTATTCTACCAGTTACATCCTCAAAACTCCAGTAGGTTTGTCAAACACTATTTCCCTTTCATAAATCCATGTTGACTTTGTCTAATCCTGTTGCTATTTTCTAAGTGTCCTGTTATCCTTTATAATAGACTCTAGCATTTTCCCTCGTACTGATGTTAGGTTAACTGGTCTGTAGTTCCCTGTTTTCTCTCCCCCTTCTTTTTTAAATAGTGGGGTTACATTTGCCACCCTCCAATCTGCAGAAACTGTTCCATAATCTATAGAATTTTGGAAGATGACAACCAATGCATTCACTATTTCCATGGCTACCTCTTTTAGTACTCTGGGGTGTGGATTATCAGGCCCTGGGGATTTATCAGCTTTCAGTCCCATTAATTTCTCCAGCACACTTTTTTTACTAATGCTAATTTCCTTTAATTCCTCCTTCTCACTAGACCTTGGTTCCCTATCATTCCTGGGAAGTTATTTGTGGCCTCTTCCGTGAAGTATTTGTTTAATTGCTCTGCCATTTCCTTGTTTGGATGAAATTGAGCTCTAGAGACAGACTTCTGGGTGTCCATGCCAGGAGACCTCCAAAAATGTAACTCATGCCAAGTGGAGGGAGGTAGCACTGGAACAGTGCCAACTCACCCCTAGGACTGCAGACCAGTGCCACAAAAAATTCAATCACCTGACCAGGGACTATAAAGTTAATACACCTGTCACTCTGCACTTCTTCCTTGTGCACCAGCACACTCTTCACCCTCAAAGTAACAGCTGTACAACTAACCCTCTGCAATGCACTCTGGTTTAGCAGGGCACTGAGGATCTTGCATTATGGCTACCCAAGCACCCCACTACTCCCCACCACCTAACACCAATTACTTGCATGCACAGCCCTAAAACACCTTCCTCCATTTTAAGAGATTTATACCACCCCATTTCTTACATCAGCTCTCCCAGGCCACTTGGCACATACTCAAATGTTAGCCTTCACTTAATGTACTCATTCTTGTTGCTGGAGGAAATGCACAATGCCAGAGAGGCAGGCCACCAGAGGGGGCATCCCCAACCTGACTGAACCTCATAATCTACAAGGAGGGTGGCCGTGGAGATCATGGGGAGGCATTTAGCTCTTGCCATCAGAGATGGTGAGGTCAGAGAAATATTGCCGGTGCCAGGTTAATGACTGAACACCTCCACTATTGCCATAGCATTCCTGTGAAGAATCTCACAGCCACAAGCTTCCACCCCCTGAATCCCAAGCAGCCAATATTCATTCATTCTTAGCTTGTATCCTCCTTTCCTGTAAATACACCACAGCAACAGGAGAGGAGAGGCACAGGAAGAGGAGCAATAGGGCATAAATTTCTTCCTTGTTGACGAGGACAATCAACTTGCCTTTTACGTAGTAAAACATCCCAAGGCACTTCACAGGAGCATTATAAAACAAAATCTGACACCGAGCCACAGAAGGAGATATTAGGGTAGATGACCAAAAGCTTGGTCAGAGGTGGGTTTTAAGGAGCATCTTAAAAGGAAGAAAGAGAGGTGAAGGGAGGTAATGCCAGAGCTTAGGGTCTTGGCAGCTGAAGGCACAGCCACCAACGGTGCAGCGATGAAAATTAGAGGAGCGCAGATATCTCGGAAGGCTGTGGGGCTGGAAGAGATTAGAGATAGGGAGGGGCGAGGCCATAGAAGGATTTGAAAACAAGGATGAGAATTTTTAAATCTGGCGTTGCTTAACCAGGAGCCAATATAGGTCAGCAAGGTGATGGATGAATGGAACGCGAGTTAGGACACAGGCAGCCGAGTTTTGGATGACCTCAAGTTTTATAGGGGGTAGAACGTGGGAGGCTGGCCGGGAGTGTGTTGGCATAGTCAAGTCTAGAGGTAACAAAGGCATGGATGAGGGTTTCAACACAGATTAGCTGAGGCAGGGGCAGAGTCATGCGATGTTCCGGAGGTGGAAATAGGCAGTCTTAGTGATGGCACAGATATGTGTTCAGAAGCCCATTTCGGGGTCAAATATGACACCAAGGTTAGATCACGATGAGGCACAGAATAGAGGAGGACCAGGCTACACGAGTCCCTGGAGCACGACTGTCTCATTTTCCCAACCTCTTAATGTCATTCACTGCATCAGCTGCTTTAGCACATCCACAAACCAGCTCAGACACTTTCACTCCGTGGGCGAGTGGGTGTGTGGCAGGGGGTGGAATTAGATCGTATCAGTGATGATGTGGCACCAGGTGATTCATGGAGCACAAGGGAGTTGGAGGAGTGGCAAATGGGCATGAATGTGCCATCTTCCTAGCAGAGGAGAACACTGCCCAAAGCTTTAGAGTCTGAACTCATGGGTACGTGCCTGAAAAGAAAGATGTTTGAGGAACATCGTATCTAAGTGCAGGCTCCAAGGTCAGTCTCCAAGGATCTGCAGCAACTGACGGCTGTCATTCTCGAGTCTACAGCTCCTTTCTGGCAGCATGAGAAAAGCTTCCTCTTTGTTGCTGATATCAATGGAGCGCGTGGCAGGTTCATTGGAATTGCAGCAGACCTGCAACTAAGTAGCGAGGGATCAGTTGGTGCCTCCACCTTTTGGAAGTATAGACTGCAGCTCTGGTGGCAACAGGGGAGAGAGTAGACAACTCACTTTGGTTTCCAGACATTGGCAGCCATGACGCATGCTACTGTCTCTCAGCTTTCAGGGTCTGATGGCCACCATTAGACCAACCATTCCACTGATCAGTGGGGACACAGATCCGGAGCTATAAATTCCAGGGTCCCTGCTCCACTGCCAAAGTGTGGCAGATTGAGACTCCCAGCTGCCTGCAGTTGCAGATGCTGTTGCAAATTGCAGAGATGGGGTTATTTCCAAGATCAGGCCAGATGCATTGCACCAGTAGACACGCCTCAGTGGGGCTTGCCCCGATGGAAGCTCAGAATGTTGGAGTGTTGCTATGCCACCAACCATGGAGAGAAGGCCCAGGTGGGCTCCAATGGAATGCAAGTCATTTTTCAATCTTCTGCCATGCAGGCAATTGATCCCTTCCAGGATTGAAAGCCTTTGGCAGTCAAAACTTTTGGGGCCTTTCCTGGGACCTCACACCAGCTCTCGAGAGCCACCCATGGCCCACTCACTGGAAAATGGCAGGACAGAAATCAGGGCAGAACCCAGGTTCCTCACTATTTTCCAATTCCACAGCTGCCAATCCATCCCTGTTGTGTCCAGGGCCCAACTGGAACTTCAGTAGTTGTGTTCAAGCTCACATTAAGAATGGCCATGTGAATGAAGAACCAGAGGACCAGCAAAATTGAGCACCTTCAAGGGAAAAAAATCAGGGGAGAAAATATAGGAACAGAAGTAAGCCATTAAACCCCTCAAGCCTGTTCAGCCATGCAATGAGATCATGGCTGATCTGTGACCCAATTCCATATACCTGCCTTTACCCCATATCCCATAATACCTTTTGGTTAACAAAAATCTATCACTCAGATTTAAAATTAACAATTGACCTAGCATCAATTGCCATTTGTGGAAGAGAGTTCCAAATTTCTACCACCCTTTGTGTGTAGAAGTGTTTCCTAACTTCACTTCTGAAAGGCCTGGCTCTAACTTTTAGCCTGTGTCCCCTTGTTCCAGATTCCACAACCAGTGGAAATAGTTTCTCTCCATCTACCCTATCTGCTCCCCTGAATATCTTAAACTTGGATCAAATCATTCCTCAACCATCTAAATTCCAGGGAATAGAACCCTGTAATTTAACCTTTTTGAATCCAGGTTTCATTTTGGTAAACCTATGCTGCACTCCCTCCAAGGTCAATATATCCTTCCAAAGGTGTGGTGCCCAGAGCTGCTCACAGTACTCCAGGTGTGGTCTAACCAGGGCTTTGTATAGTTGTAGCATAATTTCTACCTTATTGTATTCTAGTCCTCTAGATATGAAGGCCAGCATTCCATTAGCCTTTTTGATTATTTTCTGTACCTGCCCATGACATTTTAATGAGATTATGCAGTCTTCATTTTCTTTAATATTATGTGGACAGCAAACAATTGACCAATATCCTTGCATAAGTTGGAAGTATAAATGAATGATACCATATTCAATGAATTTAAAAAAAAGTTTCATCCACATCAAAATTTACTTGTCAATATTCATTTTGATAGTCCCGCTAATCTTGATCATTTTCTGTGGAATCCAACCTCCTGGAACAGCAAGTTCATAAGGTACTGGCTGCAAATATCAAAACAAAGGTTAAATGTTATAAATAGGGAATGTAAAGATTTGCCAGTAGCTGTGGCATCACTATTCCGTTTACACTGTAGAACATCCAGTGAAAACAGTTCTGAATTATGACTAGTTTGTGTGCCAAATTCATCTTGCTTTTACTCCAGGATAGAGTCAGACACCAACAACAAAAGACAATGCATGTTGGAGCTTTTAGCAGTTTGGCTTCTCACTTTCCTTTTATATTGAAGGAAGGTGCATACACACAGACTAGGTTTAAAAATAAAAATGTTGCATGGGTTGGCTGTACAAGTGTGCCGCTCATCCAGAATAAAATGGCAACTCCAATGGCAAGCAGAATTCCTCTCCTCTCCTCCCAGCAAGACACTGACACATCCCTAGTGTATAGCTTCAGTCCACTCAATCTACAGTGCCACACCCTTGTGACCGTGATTCATGTGTAAGCCTCGATAGCCAGAGGGCTATTCAACTGCAGGAGGGCACTGTACAGCAAAGACTGGCACTTCCAACATCAGAGGTCCAGTGAAAATAGTCTAACTACCTCAAGGCACTTCTCATAACTGTAGTATCCATTCCTGGCATCAGCCTGGGTGAATCTATGCTGTACACTCAATGGGCCGGATTTTGCTGTAAAACGAGTAGAGTAGCATTGCTGGTTAAAGAGGAGATTAACACAATAGTAAGGAAGGATATTAGCTCTGATGTGGAATCTGTATGGGCAGAGCTGAGAAATACAAAGGGGCAGAAAACGTTACTGGGAGTGTTCTATAGACCTCCAAACAGTAATGCGGAGGTTGGGGATGGCATTAAAAGGGAAATTAGAGAAGCGTGCAATAAAGGCACAGCAGTTATCATGGGTGACTTTAATCTACATATAGTTTGGGCTAACCAAATTAGTAACAATACTGTGGAGGAGGAATTCCTACAGTGTATAAGGGATGGTTTCCTAGACCGATATGTCGAGGAACCAACTAGAGATCAGGCCATCTTAGACTGGGTATTATGTAATGAGAAAGAATTAATTAGCAATCTTGTTGTGCGAGGCCCCTTGGGTCGGAGTGATCATAATATGATCGAATTCTTCATTAAGATGGAGAGTGAAGTAGTTGACTCAGAGACTAGGGTCCTGAATTTAAATAAAGGAAACTACAATGGTATGAGGCACGAGTTGGCTAGGATGGATTGGGGAACGTTACTTAAAGGGTTGACGGTGGATCGGCAATGGCAAACATTTAAAGATCGCATGGATGAACTGCAGAATTTGTTCATCCCTGTTTGGCATAAAAATAAAACAAAAAGGTGACTCAACCGTGGCTAACAAGGGACATTAGGGATAGCATAAGATCCAAGGAGAGGACATATAAATTGGCCAGAAAAAGCAGTAAACCTGAGGATTGGGAGCAGTTTAGGATTCAGCAAAGGAGGACAAAGCGATTAATTAAGAGGGGGAAAATAGAGTGAGAGTAAGCTAGCAGGGAACATAAAAACTGACTGTAAAAGCTTTTATAGATATGTGAAGAGAAAAAGATTGGTGAAGTCAAGCGTAGGTCCCTTGCAGTCAGAATCAGGGGAATTTATAATGGGGAACAAAGAAATGGCAGACCAATTAAATACATACTTTGGTTCTGCCTTCACAAAGGAGGACACAAATAACCTCTCGGATGTCGGGGAACATAGGGTCTAATGAAAGGGAGGAACGGAAAGAAATCAGTATTTGTAGGGAAATGGTGTTGGGGAAATTGACGGGATTGAAGGCCGATAAATCCCCAGGGCCTGATAATCTACAGCCTAGGGTACTTAAGGAAGTGGCCCTAGAAATAGTGGACGCATTGCTGGTCATCTTCCAACATTCGATAGACTCTGGAATAGTTCCCATGGATTGCAGGGTAGCTAATGTTACCCCACTATTCAAAAAAGTGGTAGAGACAAACGGGGAATTATAGACCAGTAAGCCTGACATCGGTAGTGGGGAAAATGCTAAAGTCCATTATAAAAGATGTAATAGCAGAGCACTTGGAAAACAGTGACAGGATCGGACAAAGTCAACATGGATTTACAAAAGATAAATCGAGTTTGACTAATCTACTGGAATTTTTTGAGGATGTAACTGGTAAAATAGATAAGGGAGAGCCAGTGGATGTGGTGTATTTGGACTTTCAGAAGGCTTTCGATAAGGTCCCGCATAAGAGATTAGCGTGCAAAGTTAAGGCACATGGGATTGGGGGCAAGGTATTGACTTGGATAGAGAACTGGTTGGCAGACAGAAAGCAAAGAGTTGGAATAAACGGGTCTTTTTCTGAGTGGCAGGCAGTGACTAGTGGGGTACCGCAGGGATCGGTACTAGGACCCCAGCTAGTCACAATATATATTAATGATCTAGACGAGGGAACTAGATGTAATATCTCCAAGTTTGCAGATGACTCAAAGCTGGGTGGGTGTGTGTTCTGTGAGGAGGATGCCGAGAAACTCCAGGATGATTTGGACAGGTTGGGTGATTGGGCAGAAGCACGGCAGATGCAATATAACGTGGATGAATGCGAGGTTATCCACTTTGGTGTCAAAAACAGGAGGGCAGATTATTATCTGAATGGCAATAGATTGGGAGAAGGGGAAGTGCAACGAGACCTGGGTGTCCTTGTGCACCAGTCGCTGAAGGTAAGCATGCAGGTGCAGCAGGCGGTTAAGAAGGCAAATGGTATGTTGGCCTTCGTAGCGAGAGGGTTCGAGTACAGGAACAAGGATGTCTTGCTGCAGTTGTCCAGGGCCTTGGTGAGATCACACCTTGAGTATTGTGTGCAGTTTTGGTCACCTTATCGGAGGAAGGATGCTCTTGCCATGGAGGGAGTGCAGCGAAGATTCACCAGGCTGATACCGGAGATGGCAGGAATGATGTATGAGGAGAGATTGGGTCGAATGGGCTTATACTCGCTGGAGTTTAGAAGAATGAGAGGGGATTTCATTGAAACTTATAAAATTCTAACAGGACTAGACAGACTAGATGCAGGAAGGATGTTCCCGATGGCCGGGGAGTCCAGAACCAGGGGTCACAGTCTAAGGATAAGGGGTAAGCCATTTAGGACAGAGATGAGGAGGAATTTCTTCACCCAGATAGTGGTGAACCTGTGGAATTCTCTACCACAGAAGGCAGTGGAGGCCAATTCATTAAATATATTCAAGAAGGAGTTAGATATATTTCTTAAGGCTAAAGGGATCAAGGGATATGGGGAGAAAGCAGGGACAGGGTACTGAATTTGGATGATCAGCCATGATCTCATTAAATGGTGGAACAGGCTCGAGGGGCTGAATGGCCTACTCCTGCTCCTATCTTCTATGTTTCTATGTAAATCGAACTGCAACTTATGGCGTCCGCACATACGCAGTTAAATGCATAAATCAGGAAGTTGCTGTCCGAGTTACCCTGCTCCTCCAGAAGCTGCGCCATACCGCTATCTCGCTGAGAGACTTGGCATTGAAATACATGGAATGGCATAAAGTTACTTGTGTGGTGATATACCCACTAAACACGACAGAAAAAGTTAAAGTTAGGACTTATCCATTCTAGTGTAAGTAAATATTTAATGGTGTGATAAGTTTTAATTACTGCCAAACCACCTACCTGGCACCGTAAACTAACTTTTACAAGTGTGGAGTCTCATTCCTTCAGATTTTAATTGTCGGGGGATTTTAAAACACACACTTTTTACTTTTTATTTCTGTCTCTTTATTCAATTTTTCTTTCCCTCTCTTTCTTCATTTCACTTTCTATACCTGATTTGACATTGAATACAATATTCTAACTGACAATTCTTGGTTCAGACTCTGCGCTGCTCATTAACGATTCTTCAAACTGATTGGTTAAGGAGATGCACTGTTTCTTTCCCTGTTCACACATGTCCCAGATCCCCTGTAGAGAGTGCTGTGCTAAAATGGCTCTCTAATTAGAGTAAGTTCCAGTGAAAAATCCCATAGAACATCTGTGGGCAAGTGCAAATGTAATGAACGGTTAGCGTTGTTTGTTCGCCACTGATCGCAAAATCCGGCCCATAGCCTTCAATATCCTTTCTATAATTGGATAGCCAAAACTGCACACAGTACTCTAACTGTGGTCTAACAAATGTTTTGTGTCATTACTTATTCTTATACTCTATGTCCTTATTTATAAAACCCAAAATTATATTGCCCATTTTAATGGCTTTATCTACCTGCACTTGCACTTTGGGAAATTATGTATTTCAACCCCTAGTTCTCGCTATTTATCATTCAGCGTCTTTTCATTGTGTATACTCCCATGTCTTGTTCCTCCTCCTAAAATGTATTGGCCCAGAAATTCGGGTCTCCACGGGTGAGTACGCACGGGGTACTCAACTGTAGGCCCAATGGAAGTGCCGGTTTCTTGCATGCACTGCGCATGCGCGGGAAACCGGCACTTCCGTTCCTCTGAACGAAGAAGTTTAGAGGTCGAACGCGTGCGCAGGAGAGGCTACGCATCGAACTTCGTTTTTTTTTTTTTAAAAACAGGTTTTCCTGGGAAGGTAAGCCTACAGAAGTTAGAAATTTAAAAAGCAGGCGTAAGGCCTGCTTTTTACAAGGTAAGTGGTGAATTAATTAAAATTAAAACATTTTCTCCACAGGTTTATTATTTTTAAATACTTTAAAGCAAGGTAAGTTTATTTTTAGCCCCGTTAGAAAAGAAAATTATTTTTTTCAAAAATGTAAATTATTGTTTAAAATGGTTATTTCATGTAATTTATAGTTTATTTAAAAAATGTGATTTAAAAAAAAAAATGTATTTGAAGATTCAGTGTTGTTTTGGGGCCGTAGTATTTATAAGTCTTGACAGCACTTCCTGTCAGACTTACGAATGGAGCATTCCCTGCTCCGATTGGCTCCCCATGGCCCACGTGATCCCAGGGAACGCATCGAACTAACTGCGCCCCTGGGATACGCAAACACTGCGCGCCGACAGCTGGACCAGGCCCCGGATCTGAATTCCACGGGGGCCCACAGCTCAACGGCCGCACGCAAGGTAAGTGCAGATCGGGGGCTTACACCTGTGGGAAGCCCCCGACCCGAATTTCTGGGCCAATACCTTACACTTTATCCATACTAGTTTGCATCAACCCTCTGTCTGTCTTCCTGAGATTTTTAATCCAAAGTACACTACTGTTTGCCAAACCCTTACTTTTGTGTCGTCAGCAAATTCCTGCACTGTTCCCTCTACCAAAGTCCAAATTATTTATATATACACACACCGAGAACAAGAGTTAACCCAGCACTGACCCTTGGGTACGTCATTTACAACCCTGCTCCAATTTGAGCAACACCCATCTACCCACGCTTTGATTCTGTAAGCCAACTTTCTGTCCATGCTGCTACATTTTCTCTTATTCGATATGGCTGAATTTTTGTAACAAGCCTTATGACCATAAATGTAATTGCCTCTGCTATAAGCTCCCCTTCCTCTACCTCCTCCTTGCTCCTGACTGCCCCAACTCTCCTATACACTTTACTCCCATCCCTATCACTCTCTCTCTGCATTTTTTTTCTTGACCACTCCAAGTCCCATCTCCTGTTCCCACAACACCCTCCCCACTCAAGTACCCCCTTCTGGCCAACACACTCACCAACATTATTACTGGCTCCCTTTCCCTTTCAAAACTGCTGTTAAAAAGCCCAACTCTACCTGTCAACTACTACCCAATGTCTAAACTGACTTTCCTCTCGCTCGATGGTCCTCAAATATGCTGTCTCCTCTTAGCTCTACAACCAGCTCTTCCAAAACTTCCTGTTCAAAATCCTTCAGCAGAGCTTCAACCATACAGCACCAAGACTGTGTTAGGGCTGTAGACAATACTCGTCTGCTTCAGACAGATCTTAATGTGTTGGGAAATTGGGATCATGACTGGCAAATGATATATAACTTGGATAAGTGCAGTGTTATGCGTGTGGGCAGGGCAAATGCTCAACATTCATACACCCTTCAGGGAAAAGCATTCAAGAAGGTGGAGATAGAAAGATATTTGGACATTCTGGTGCATACATCTTACATCTTTAAAGTTGATTGAAGTTTATAAGATAATGAAGGGAATAGATTGTGTTCCAGTTGATGGTTTGTTCCAATTAAATAGATTAGGGAGGACCAGGGATCACAAATTTAAGTTGTATAAGGCCAGATCTCAGTTAGGTGTCAGGAGGTGGTTGGGGACTAGTAGACCTCTGGAACAGGCTGCCGTTTCATGCAGTGGATTCTGATTCACTGAATTCTTCAAGCGAGCGCTCGACCTGTTTCTGGCTGGGGCGGAGATCACCTCTTACAGAAGGTAGATACTGCAGGGAACTCGGGGCCAGAGTGATGATCTGGACAAGTTTCGATTGCCTGGATGGGTCGGAGAGGAATTTCCCAGATTTCCCCCCAAAATTGGCCTGGGTTTTTTCTGTTTTTCGCCACTCCCAGGATATCACATGATTTTGAGTAGGGTGGATAGTATATATTGTGAACTACAGGTTGAGCGTCCTGAATCCTGCAACCTCGGGACCGAGGCTGAGCCAGTTTGTGTGTTTTTCTGGACTTCGGAACGTGTTTCTGATGTCCGAAGTCCGGAAATATCGCAACCTGGGCTCGGGTGTTTCCGGATTTCAGACATCAGAAACATGTTCCGAGTCCGGAAATGCCTGGGCCCAGGTTGCGATATTTCTGGTTTTTGGACGTCACCTTGTAGTTCTTCTCCTCGCAGGCCTTGTGATCCTCGCTTCTTCGCAACACATGGTAAGCCTCCCTCTCTTGTTTTTGCAATGCAGTACTCTAACTGTACTTAATGTCAGCTTCCCAGCCTGTATCTTTTGCTACCATCTTCAAATTTGACTTTTCACTGGGCCCGGCTGGCGGCGGAAACGGTTTGACAGGGTGTCCGGATTCCGGAACATTTTACGGATTCCGGACAACCCTGCCACCAATCGTCCCGGAGTCCGGATTCCGGAACTCTGGATTTTGGACGCTCAACCTGTACAAGCTATCGCAATTGTGTGGGACAGGTTTGGAGGAACAGAGGGTCTTTACCTGTCCGTCATTGTTCATATGTTCATAAGACGGCCTGGCCAAAGACATGAATAGCACCCTCAGAGTCTGTGATCATACAGCATGACCTTCTCGAAACCTCTCCACAGCATTTTATACAGCGACAATGCCATCCTCCTCTATTGCCTCTCCTCTGCTGTCCAGATCCACAGGATTGCTCCCCCCCAGTTATACTTTCAATCTGACTTCTCTTCCTACCTCTGTAATGTCACCTCTAATTCCCCCAAGGGTCTACCTTTGGCCCCCTCCTCTTCCTCATCTACAGGCTGCCCCTCCGGCACCTGGTAAGCTTCCATATGTATGCTGACGACACCCAGCTTTACTTGTCCTCGTAACCACCTCTGTGGACAAGTCAAAATTTCCTCCAATCTGAACATGAGGAAACCTAAAGCTTTTGATTCAGCCCCTGCTATCTTGTCGATGACTCCATCATACCTTGCCACAGCCATATGCTCAGGCTGAGCCAGGCTCTGCAAGCCATGACATTGTATTCAGCCCAAAACTACACCCTATCCATCACCAAGACTACTTACTCCCATCTGTGCAATATTGCCCACTTCTATCCTTACCCTGATGCTGAAACTTTTATCCACTCTAGTGTCACCTCTAGGCACAATTTCTTCAATGTGCAACTTAGCGGGCTTACATCCTCCATCAACTCCAACTTCTATAAAACTCAGCCACCCCTATCCTGTCCGCATGCCTGTTCTTGGCGACCTAAAGGAGCTCCCTGCTTCCCAGCACACGGAAATTAAAATCCTTGTCTTCAAATCATTCCATTCTTTGGTCCTCCCTATCTCTGCAACCTTCACCAGCCTTATATCCCCTCTCATCCTTCAACTCTGGTCTTTTGTGAAACTCATGCTCTCTTCACCCCACCACTTGCGGCAGAGCCCTGTGCTGCCTCAGCCCTATTCTGGAATTCTCCCTCCTGCCTCTCCATCTCCATTTAAAATCTTCTCAAAATACATATTTTCAACTCTGCTTTCAGTTACCTTTCCTAACTCTCTTATCATGGCCGGCACCTAATCCTTTATCTATTTAACCCCGACTCCTGCCCACTGTGTGAAGTTTCTTGTGATGTTTTTTATGTTAAAGGCACTATATAAGTACAAGTTGTTACTATAATGCATGTTTGATCATACCAAGAGAATGAAACAGAAATGTGATCCACATACAAGACATAGCTACTAAAGTGCAAAAGACTAAAACATCTGAGATTTGTGGATTCTCAATTAGAGTTACATGTAACTCACACTGAAAACAAGTTCTACAACTTGTTGAATACACAACATACATTACTCGTTTATTTCAAAGAAGATCAATACTTACCAACACCTGTTGACCAGGTTGATTAGGGGCTTTAGGTGAACCAAAAGGAGCAGGCACAGGTGGGCCATAAGGGCCTGGCTGTCCAGGTGGGCCATAAGGGCCTGGCTGTCCAGGTGGGCCATAAGGGCCTGGCTGTGCAGGTGGGCCATAAGGGCCTGGCTGTGCAGGTGGGCCATAAGGGCCTGGCTGTGCAGGTGGGCCATAAGGGCCTGGTTGTCCAGGTGGGCCATAAGGGCCTGGCTGTCCAGGTGGGCCATAAGGTCCAGGCTGTGGGGAAGGCCAAGATCCAGGCTGTGGGGAAGGCCAAGATCCAGGCTGTGAGGAAGGCCAAGGTCCAGGCTGTGGATTTGTAGAACCAGCATTCAATTTGGCAGGACTTGGGGGATCAGGATCTAATGCATCTTCCAACTAAAAGATAGAGATATGTGTTTTTAAAGCTGACTATAGGATCGAAAAATATAAGTATATATAAATAATTAATGCAATATAAATACATAAGGTTGATGCTTTGTCTTTTTTTCTCCTTCCCCCCCCCCCCCCCCAAAAAAATCAACTTTTGTTGCACTAATATTTGAGCAGATTCATGACTACAGCGAGAGCCGTAAGTCCCGTCAAGGAAGAAACTCACTCAATAGCTCAGTTTTTAGGACACTGTCCAGTAGTGCATGGAGCCACAGACCAGAAAGATCCTAGGTTTAATCACTTTCTGTGGGGAGCTAGGTGATCTCATCTGGACAACAGATAGGGCACTACAGTTAGCCCTGGACTAAGATGGAAAAAAACAAAAACAGCCAGGACTCCTGCTTCCATGACTGCTGAGGCAATGTGCACTTATGTTGACATTGGGCAAGGATGGGATTAGGGCTTGCTCATAGCTTCCATTGTTGATTACCATATAAGCTTGTGTACCAAAGTTTGAGGGATAAAAACTGTGGCTGTCACAGTAGCTTTGGCTAGACAACCCCTGGTTGAATCTGGCCCACTTCATGATTTCAAAAGCTTCACTGAGTAGCTCTCAGTTAAAGAAATGCCCATCAGAAAAAGCTGATACACTATCAGAGAATAAAAAATAACAAGACCTCCTTGTGCTAGCTCTGAGCAGGAGCACAGCGGTTTGGCATATACCACCACCCCGCAGCACTGTCCTTTCACTTCAGTGTGGACCTGAGGTCTGGTGGATTCTTGAGATAGTTTCCAATTGGAGGAGGAAAGTGACAATGGACTTCTCAGAGTTGAGTGCAGGGGTGGGAAGCCTGCCATCAAGGATTGGTTGATCAGTCAACCTTGAAGCAACCCGAAAGACAGCACGTGTGTGCATGTGAGAGATGCACAATGCTTGGGTGAGATAGATTGACAGAGAGAGACAAGCAGACAGAGAGTGAGAAAGAGAAATTGTGTGAGAAAGAGAGTGCACATGCGAGCAGAGATGGAAATGCAGTGGTCCAATGACTCCAAACATACTGAGAGTTAAATGTAGTGTTGAATTGCAAATAAGGCAATTGGTTTGTGATTTTCATAGAAAAAGAGACAGAATCAGCAATGGGAACAGAGAAACACTGGTAAAGACCCCAGAACCTCAGGTAATCAATGCAGAATTTGACAACATAGAAACATAGATAGGAGCAGGAGTAGGCCATTCGGCCCCTCGAGCCTGCTCCGCCATTCAATGAGATCATGGCTGATCATCCAAACTCAGTACCCTGTCCCTGCCTTCTCCCCATATCCCTTGATCCCTTTAGCCTTAAGAAATATATCTAACTCCTTCTTGAATATATTTAATGAATTGGCCTCCACTGCCTTGTGTGGTAGAGAATTCCACAGGTTCGCCACTCTCTGGGTGAAGAAATTCCTCATCTCTGTCCTAAATGGCTTACCCCTTATCCTTAGACTGTGACCCCTGGTTCTGCACTCCCCGGCCATTGGGAACATCCTTCCTGCATCTTGTCTGTCTAGTCCTGTTAGAATTTTATAAGTTTCAATAAGATCCCCTCTCATTCTTCTAAACTCCTGTGAGTATAAGCCCAATCAACCCAATCTCTCCTCATACGTCATTCACAAAAATCAGCCACAACAAACCAGTGACTATGATAAGGTCTCTTCTTGACTCAAGACTTACATTAGAGAGTAAACTGTACATGATTTAACACAGATCTGGCTTACTACTCCTCTGTACCTCATTTTGGTCAGCACACTTGCCTACTCCTGGCCCCACCCCACAATCCTGTCTATTCTGGAATATCCAATGCTGCTTGATTCTCTTTAGCTCCCACTCTGGTCTGGCAGAACAATTTTTGTCAAATTTCCCACATGCTGAGCCATAGGGCATCTTGTCTGTGGATCACAGATTGCTCTCGTTTTTTAGTGCAAAGTAGTGGTGGGTGGGAGCGTGGGGGGAGAAAGCATCATGCAAGAGGTAGCCTGCCAATACTCACAGGTAGAATGGCCACTGTGGAGCACAAATGGGTGGCAGAGAAAAAGGGCACAAAAATTGGAGGAAAAAATAAAGGTGCATAACTTCAGATTTAATCATTGGTTAATAACAAACATTTTATTCCAACATTGCTAAAATAGAATTTCCACAATATAACTTTAATAGTCTTCATGAATATCAATTGTTAGAAAGCTTTGTTTAAGTTTTACTTGTACTTTGACTCGGCAGGAATCTTGCATCTAGTTTTCTACACATACATACTTACAGATAATTCATCCTGAAAAACAAAGAGAAGAGATGACATGTTAAAATGAATGTTTGCAACAAAGAAACAAACTTCTACAATTCAGAATTGAACTAAAGCACAAATAGCAGGATACATGCATAGAAAAATTGAGCCAACACCACAAACATTGGTTGAATGCTGAAGTTAGCGGGGCATAATTTAATTCAACTGCTCATGTGGATGGAGGAAGAAACTGTAGAAAGAGAAGGGAGACAAACTGTACTGGAATGAACAATCTTTGTAAACTTGGGGCACTCCATAGTTTTGAATATAGTTAAAAGGAGAGAGAGAGGGAAAGTATTAAGTACTCCAGGTAAATTACAGCACAGGTTGCAACTCTGCCCTACTAATTTACTGCTAACTGTGGGAAATATGAAGATGAGTAAATATTTTGCATTCCAAAACACTATTCTACTGCCAATAGTACAAGTCTGCTGCAGAAAATGATACAAAATTGGATTTAACAATACAAATAGGACTTGGAATGCTGGACATGACTAGTGTCCAAAAAAAGGAGTATTTCAGGCTTATTTTGCATGCCTTTAACTTTACTGGAATGTGGGTAGGACCAGATACCTAGAATGGGTGTGTAACAAGCATCGCTAAGTGTCAACCCATACATATCTGTAAAACTGCATTGTTCCTGATGGTTTGTAGTTATTTTTCCCATCTATTACAGAAAGGTAGCAACAGCCTAAAGAAAAAAAATAATAGCAACTGTGGAAACCACCCTATAACATAATTAGGTGGTTTCTATACAAACAGAAACTGCAGCTAGTATTATCTACAACATGCAACAAATTTAATACAAGTAAGAAATCTCCCCCACCCCCAAGCTATGCACAACCAGGCCACACTACTGTATATGGCTTCATCAGTATGACCCAATGGTGCTGCGAGATGATGACATTTTGTGGCATTTGTTCAAGCACAGACACGATATGCGTAGATGTGATACAGATTTTTTTGTTACTTGTATACCGAATAAAGTATGTGCCGAAATGATGTGTTACCGTTGATGGGAGAATTTTCAGTACATCTGCGCCTTTCTCCGAGTTTATATTTTAAAAATGTACCTTGTAGGATAAATCCCTATAAAACTATAGCCCTGGACCACCCCTGTAGATCTAGCACTTCACGTTAAAATGATTATAGAATAGGCTTCAGCTTAGGGCACACTGGTAATTTAAAAAAATCAAAAAAAATTGCTGGAAACACTCAAACAAATGTTCTAACAATGGGCCCAGGCCTGAAACATGAACTAACTTGCCCGTTCTTCCCTTACAGCTGCTCCCTGAGTGTTTCCAGCATTTTCTGCTTTTATTTCACATTTCCAGTAAATGTTCACACTGAGAATCAAGAAGCCCACTTGAATGCCCCTGATTATAATCACTCCACCATTGGCAGCCGTGCCTTCTGTTGCCTTGGCCCTAAGCACTGGAATTCCCTCCATAAACCTCTCCGCCTCTCTTTCCCCCTTTAAGACACTCCTTAAAAACCTCTTTCATCTGCCCTAATTTCTCCTTATGTGGCTCGGTGTCTTTTAACACCCCTGTAAAGCACTTTGGGACGTTTTACTATGTTAAAGGTGCTATATAAATACAAGTTGTTGTTGTCTTCACCCTCCTCCTTCCAGGGAAGTCCACATCGTTCCTATTCTTTAATGTCAATCTAAAATCTCCCTTCTATTTCCCACATTACAACAGTGACTACACGTTAAAAGTACTTTATTAGCTGTAAAGCGCTTTAGGACATCCTGAGGTTATGAAAGGCGCTAGAGAAATGCAAATCTTTTTCCAGTGAGACTTCTGGCATGCCCAAGAAACAGAGTGAGAGCGGCGACAGGACCCGAGCTAAGCTCGGCCAGTCACACTGCTCTCCGCGAAAAAATGTTTGAGAAGCTATAGTTTTTGAGCCATACGAAAAACAGTCCATTCTAACAGAGCAGGAAAGTTTCGACATTTCTTACCATGATTCTGCTGAGGATGACGGAGAGGGAAATCTGAAAAGAGAAAGGGACGAAATAATCAAGTGGTGCCGGAGCAAGAGGAAGAACCCGCCCCGGAGAACCAGGAAAACCGGAGCAACAACTTTCCCCACAACTGGACACACGGCAACCAACGCTTCCCGGATCATCAGGCTGGCCTCAGCCCCGCTTCAAACCCCAATACCCGGCCTGAGTCCCACATCAAACCCCAATACCCGGCCCGAGTCCCGCATCAAACCCTAATACCCGGCCCGAGTCCCGCATCAAACCCTAATACCCGGCCCGAGTCCCGCATCAAACCCTAATACCCGGCCCGAGTCCCGCACCAAACCCCAATACCCGGCCCGAGTCCCGCTTCAAACCCCAATACCCGGCCCGAGTCCCGCACCAAACCCCAATACCCGGCCCGAGTCCCGCTTCAAACCCCAATACCCGGCCCGAGTCCCACATCAAACCCTAATACCCGGCCCGAGTCACGCATCAAACCCCAATACCCGGCCCGAGTCCCGCTTCAAACCCCAATACCCGGCCCGAGTCCCGCTTCAAACCCTAATACCCGGCCCGAGTCCCGCTTCAAACCTCAATACCCGGCCCAAGTCCCGCATCAAACCCCAATACCCGGCCCGAGTCCCGCTTCAAACCTCAATACCTGGCCTGAGTCCTACTTCAAACTCTGCGATCTGCGCCCAGCCTCATTTGTTACAGTTTTTCTGAACTCCGCCAACGCCCTGATAAAGTAATCTTTCCCTGCACAGAATCTGGGTGGAGCTGCAGAACTCAGTTTAGACATGCCCTTGTTTCAAAAATAAATGGAAAACTTGTGACTTAACCGCCTTTGAATCGTGGGGCTAGCAGTGGATCAAGTGAAATCGCCTCCTGATAAATCGTAATCATATGTCTCATTGTTATATGTTGACTGGAAATGTCAATACACCTTGAATTTGTGAGGATTATAACATTGAACAGGTTGGTCAAGCAAAAATTACTGCTGGAGGGGAGGGGGAAGCTGTTATGTACTGCACAGAAAGAAGGGGTCAAACGGTGGAGGTGGACAACATCTGCCGCTGTGGTTGCCATCTTCATAGAAGAGCTTTAAATGACACCGTTACCAGTCTGCAACAACAACTTATATTTATATAGCGCCTTTAACGTAATAAAACGTCCCAAGGCGCTTCACAGCAGCCTTCTCAAACAAAATTTGACATCAAGCTGCGCAAGTAGATATTAGGACAGATGACCAAAAGCTTGGTTAAAGAGGTAGGTTTTAAGGAGTGTCTTAAAGGAGGAACAAGAGGTAGAGAGGTTTATGGAGGGAATTCCAGAACTAAGGGCCTAGGCAGCCGAAGGCATGGCTGTCAATGGTGGAGCAATTAAAATCGGAGGTGTGCAAGAGGCCAGAATTGGAGGAGCGCAGAGATCTCGGTGGGTTGTAGGGCTGGAGGAGGTTACAAAGATAGGGAAGGGTGAGGCCATGGATCGATTTGAAAACAAGAATGAGAATTTTAAAATTGAGGCATTGCCGGACCGGGAGCCTATGTATTTTAGAGATCATAGGAATAATGGGTGAATGGGACTTGGTGCGAGTTTGGATACGGGCAGCAGTTTTGGTTGAGTTTAAGTTTATGGAATGTAGAAGATGGGAGGCCGACCAGGAGACCGTTGGAATAGTCAAGTCTAGAGATAACAAAGGCATGGATGCAGGTTTCAGCAGCAGATGAGCTGAGGCAGGTGCAGAGTCGGGTGATGTTACGCAGGTGGAAATAGTTAGCCTTGGTGATGGAGTGGGTATGTGATCGGAAGCTCATCTCGGGGTCAAATACAACAGTAAGGTTGCGAACAGTCTGGTTCAGCCTCAGACAGTTGCCAGGGAGAAGGATGGAGTCGGTGGCTAGGGAACGTAGTTTGTGCCAGGAACTGAAGACAATGGCTTCAGTCTTCCTAATATTTAGTTGGAAGAAATTTCTGCTTATCCAGTACTGGTGTTGGGCAAGCAGTGTGACAAATTAGAGACAATGGAGGGGTTGAAAGAAGTGGTGATGAGGTAGAGCTGGGTGTTATCAGCGTACATGTGGAACCTGACGTGTTTTTGGATGATGTTGCTAAGGGGCAACATGTAGATGAGAAATAGGAGGGGGCCAAGGATAGATCCTTGGGGGGTACCAGAGGGAACAGGAAGAGAAACCATTGCAGAAATCTTTGTTTTTTCAAACAAAGATACTCAAAAGCACGCCTGGAATCTGAAATAAAAATAATAAATGTTGGGAATGTATGGCAGCTCAACCAGAATCTGACAATTTGTTCCAGTTTGTAACTTGTCTTGTCTAGCAAATCCCTTGAAACTCAATAACTAGCAATAATTCTGGTGATATAACATCAATATTTGAGAAATATTTGTTTTGTATTGTTTTAACAAGGCCAACACCAGTAATGTTGTAGCCTTGTTTGGAAAACTGCAGAGAAAACTATTGTTCGCTCCCAGAATCTACATTGAATCATGTAATGTTCCAGCACAGAAAACAAACCATTTGGCCCATCAAGTTTGTGCTACTGTTTTTTCCATATGAGCCACTTAGTCTAATCCCATTCTCCTGCTCACTCCCATAGCCTTTAATACTCATCTTTTTCAGGTAAAAACCTAATTCCCCTTTTGAAAGGATTTATGAATTCTGCTTCAACAAGGGTTTGTGGCAGGGAATTCCACATTCAAAGCACTCTGTGCAAATAATTATTTTCTAATTTACCCTTTAATTCTTTTTGTGAATGTCTTTAAATTTGTGCCTTCTTGTTAGCACCTTGTGGACTAGTGGAAACAATCTATCATTACTTATCATGTAATCATACCTAATAATGAACATGTTGTACTCCTACACACCAGTATGTCATCTTGGTTGACTTAAACAAAGTAACTTCTAACTACACTTCTGTAACTAACCTTCTGAGTCTGGATGAAAGCCCACCCTAACCTGACTGTTAGTGTGTGCTTTTGCCCTCATTTTATCTCCCTGCATTCACTAACAGAGGATGGGGCTGATCCCAAACAAATTCTGTTGAGCACCAGAGACCAGGGACTTCCCAACACAATGGGTATGAGGTGTCTAGCGATTATTGAGACAAGCTAATGAATTGCTTATGGTCCTCGCTGTTTGCGGAAAGAACGTCAGTGGCAGCTCGTTAGCATTCAAACTACCTTTTGCCTCAGTGCTTTCGTTTTAAAACTTGTGTGTGAATACACTGTGCTTTAAAAATCCACCATTTAAATGCAACTCTTTCCTTTAGAAAAATGGGTAAATATTCCGAAATGTGCTACGAATATGTAAACCAGACCTTTGGGAATACAAAAGCTGCATCTCAAAATTCGGCATGAATCCAAAAAATACATACAGAATATCAACAGCATGGCTTTACACACTATGGTGACTTTGTGCGATAGTGTAAAACGGGCATTAGTGAATCGGCAACCCATACTGCATCTCTCCCGATTTTTAATTCTATTAACTTCAATGGAAATAAAAATTGGGAGTGATGTAAAATAGGCTGCTGATTCACTATCACCCAGTTTACACTATTGCACAATGTCAAAATTACCCCCTACATCTCTCTCAGCTTACAACTAGGGTTGCAACATGCCCAAAAACGGACAGGAGATGGCGTTCAGGATAGGAGCAGAATTAAGGACGACTGAGAGCAACCGCATGCAAAAATTAAACAGGAGCATTCAATAATGAATAATAGCTGGAGTTACTGTACTGAGCTGAACAAACGCCATTGAAAGGTTTGTGAGATGCTGCTGATTAACAAAATGCCCCATCTTAAAGTGAATCTGTCCTATTACAGCATTTTAACTCAGACATTATAACACTGAAAAATAATCCTTTTCTGTTTCTTAAATTTGAACTTTAATGCTCCTTTTGAACTATATTAATCTTTCTTCTATGTAACATAATTATGTTATGACTTGTGATACTTGGTAACTAGTTATGTTACTTTTAATAGGCATGCAGTAACACCGGTTAAAATGACCTTTATATTTACCTGCCATTGCTTTTCAGTTCTTCCACCACTGGTGACCCAGGTTGCCTGCCATTTTTTTAGCTTCAACATTTTGCTGCAATTGCCGACCACTCCCCAAAAAATGTTCAAACCTCCCAGATGCCCTGAATTTTTCACAGTATCTATATTTTAAAATATTCGCTGGCACCACTGAAAAAAAATTAACTCCATCTCTGACCCAGTCCACTGGTCCATCACAGTCATCCCTTCTTCTATATGTCTGCCTCACTTCCCATCTAGTTAATTTTTTTGACTTATCTTGTCCCCGGCATTTTTAGTGCACCTTTCCTTTTTAACCTGTTCTCGGCTCTTCCTCTTCAGTTGTAATGGCCATTTAATATTTTTAACGGCTGATTGCTTAGACCATTTCAGTTCCCCTATCCGAAACCATGGCCTCCCTCTGGTTATGGCCTGGCCGTCTCAAAGGATAAAGTTATCGGGAGCGAGGCCACAGATACTGGCTGGGGGTGAACAAAGAGGTGTATGTGGAGACATGCCAGGCAGAAAGGAGTTGTGCAGATAGAGACACAAAGGGAGAAATGGGGACAGAAAGAGACAGATATTTTAGTATTAATCAGAGAAACAGGTTAGTAGTTTTGACAGTGTGGCGGGAGTTGTCACATTGCAAATACGTTAAAAAATTATGTTTTGGCCAGTGTTTTAATGATAACGATTGAGACTTTGACGATGACCATAGCAATGGGAACTAAAGGAGAATGCAAGATCAGTTTGCACTAAATTAGGTCCAGTCCCACACCAACGTGGCTGATTCTTAACGGACTTCTGAAGTGGCCTAGCAAGCCACTCAATTGTATTAAACCACTTGCAGCGGTTCATGCAACCCACAAGCACCTCCTCAGGGCGACTAGGATGGGCAATAAATGCCGCCCTTGCCAGTGATGTCCACATTCCAAAAATGAATTAAAAAAAAAAATACAAGGGCTTTTAAATATCTTCCATGATTTCAACCTGCATATTATCTAATCATTTTATACCACATTCAGGTAAAATTCATAAATGGTGATGGGATGATTTCTCTGAAGTTGATATCTCATACCATGAAACTCATTGGGGGCAATTGTAACCTAAGCCGCCCGTCGGGAAACTGCAGTCAATGGAGAGTGATATTGGGTGGGGTGTAAAACCGACTTTCCACCCGATCCTGTGGGTTTCTTGCCTGCCGAGTGAAGTTCAAATTGCCCCCATTTGTGTCTCCTTTTGTGTCTGTTCACTAATTATCAGCTCAATTCCACTACTCGCCCTCATCAGTTACTATCTATAATCCATCACTTTTCAGTCTGTACTGGGAATTATTGTTTTTTAATCACGTTCAACATTGATACTCGTTGCCACACTCAGGCAGTGCAGTAAAATGAGTTTTGCATTTGACTTGACAGTACTAAAGCTCGTGTGTAGTCTGGACAGGATGCTTTCAGTTTAGCATGAAGCAACAATTCGGCACAGAATTTAAGAAAAACTTGGTAAGAAATCAATATTTCTGGAAGTTGTCAGCATGGGACTGATGTGCTGACTGTGAAAGTAGAGGCGTTGTATTTTTGCCAAGGGTGGAGGTGCCAATTATCTTCATTTATATGTCTAATTTGGATCAGAGTAAGCAGAAACAGCCTCAGGTGAAGCAGCAGCGGTACATTATACAATGGAAACATTCTGACAAGTCATGACACTATCATCTGGCATGGTATGATTCACATGTGTCTGAGACCTGTAAAGCACCGCATGTGGTACATAATTTGTTTCTTTTGAGTCGGGTGGGGGGGAACACCTACAATGATACCCCTCAGATCCAGTCTTAGCTCCGGGAATGCCAATTGTACTCAATTTCAATTTCAATTTTATTTGTCACATAACCAAATACAACAAGTGAAATCCAGTCAGTGAAATGCTTTTTTCTTAACGAGCCGAGCACACCAAGCAGCAAAGGACACTTAGCTGCCTGGTACGCACGGAGCCCGCAAGGACGGCAGCCATCTTCATCGGCGCCATCACAATAGGGTCCGCTCTCGCCTCGCTCCGCCTTTCCCGCACTCCTGAATATGGATGTAGTGTTTTGTCTGTACCTGTCAGTTTCTGGTGTGATTGTGGATTTTAATTTGTACCTGTCTGTCTCTGCTTTGTGAGTGTGGGCTTTATTCTGCAGCTGTCAGTTCTGCTATACTTTGTGAGTGTTTGACTGATTCTGTATCTCTTATACTGGTAATGTATGAGTGTGTGAGAATTATTATGTAATTGACAGTCTCTTGTATTGTACTATTCTTGCTCTCTGTAACTGTTGGATTCCATTCCTTCGTGATCCTAATTAAGGATATCTTCTTTTACTGTAAAATTTGCTATTGGGAAGAGTCCAGTCATTTTCAGTTGCTTTGTTTTAGGAGTCACAATACTTTTCAGATTCAAGTTTTGTATAACTTCCATTCATTTGCATGCCACTTATATTGTCAGGAAGTCCCTTCAAAATGTAGGATTTATTGAAAAACTGTTCAATTACAACAGGTTTAAGTTGCAAACAGTTAGTATCTACAAATTAGATCCTAAATCCTATGTGTTAGAGGGAAATAATTTTGTTTGATAATAAGCCAGTTGGAGAAGGCTGAAAGCTTGGAGAGTTAGGGATCTATTCCCGAACATTGCACGGTGGGTGCAACACCACACCTGCCACAAGAGAGCAGTGTAGAAACAGGCTGGTAGGCCCAAGCACTGGCAGTGTAGGCAAACAGACTGAACAAGGTTTGAGGAGTATTTCAGGCTGAGCTGAGAGTGTGCACCAGCTTCATTATAGCCCCCAAAATGATGGTAATTTATTCAAATCACTGTCGCAATGAATTCCGCATAGTCTTCTGCAGCTCAGCTCCACATCCAATGGGCACTGGGCAGCCTCCATGCTGAGTGCAGGAAGAGGCTCTCTGGAAACTGGGACTGACAAATTTTGGAACTGTTGTGATATCAACTTGCCATATCGTAGTTCTGCGATTTTTTTGGGGGGGGGCTGCTTCCTGTTGATTTTCTCCAAAACAGATCTCCATCTGTTCCAGACACAGCATTCTTACTGGCACCAGCTGCCAATCTTAGGCACACATTGCTCAGCATAGACATGACATTAGTTCCAGTGAAGGAAGGAAAGGCAGCTCGGGTGTTGGCGCCCACCCGCAATCAGCCCAGGGTTGCTCACTTCTCACAATCAGGCATTGTCATTGGAAAGTTAAAACGGGCAGCCCATCTGACGATCTGATCCCACATCACCCTTTCAGAAATAACAACAGAAAACGCTGAAAAAACTCAGCAGGTCAGGCAACATCCGTGGAGAGAAATTTGAGTTGACGTTTCGGGTCGAAACCCTTTTTCAAAACTGGAAAGGAAATAAAATAGATCGAAGGCAGGGCTGCGATCGAACAAAAGAAGTAAAAGAGACATTAAAAGGTATTCAAAACCAGACAAGATGGTAATAGGCCAGTGGAGACAAAAGGCAGCTGAGATTAGGTGTGAAGTGTACTGGCAGGATAAGAGACAGCTGCCAGGTGGGAGAGAGAAACAAAAGGAAAGGGGGGGGGGGGGGGGGAAAGGAGGACCCAAAGCAAAGGGGTGGAAAAAAATATAAGTAAAAAAGTAATAGGGGCCGAGGTTATGATCTGAAATTGTTGAACTCGATATTGAGTCCGGAAGACTGCAAAGTGCCTAATCGGAAGATGAGGTGTTGTTCCTCGAGTTTACGTTGAGCTTTCGTGGAACAATGCAAGAGGCCAAGGACGGTGAGGTCCGAGTGGGAATGGAGCGGCGAATTAAAATGACAGGCGACCGGAAGCTCGGGGTCACCCTTACAGACTGAATGGAGGTGTTTCGCAAAGCAGTGCATTCCAGATCCTAACCACTCGCTGTGTATAAAAAAAATTTCCTCATGTCGCTTTTGGTTCTTCTGCCAATCACCTTAAATCTGTGTCCTCTGGTTCTCGACCCTTCCGCCAATGGGAACAGTTTTTCTCCATCTACTCTGGCCAGATCCATCATGATTTTGAACACCTCTATCAAATCTCCTCGCAACCTTCTCTGCTCCAAGGAGGATAACCCCAGCTTCTCCAGTCTATCCACATAACTGAAGTCCCTCATCCCTGGAACCATTCTTGTAAATCGTTTCTGCACCCTCTCTAAGGCCTTGACATCCTTCCAAAAGTGCGGTGCCCAGAATTGGACACCATATTCCAGTTGAGTATTGAATCATATGCTTTGAAGATGCATTTGGTGATAGGGAGTGTAACATATGTGGGTAGAACAAATGAAGGACCGAGAAATGAGTTGTTAGTCAATGTGCTTGCTTTACTAGGCCAGAGCGAACTGAGCATGCTCATACTAAACCATGTGACAAACCATGTGATAATACATTTCAGGGAGAGAAGAAGTCAGGCAGAGTAGCTTACGAAAGGAATTCCAGAGTGCAGAATCATGATGGGCTAAAACAAGTGCGTTACCAGAAACCCCTTAAGAGCTCAGAATGTTCCACAACAACTACAAGCACTCTGAAATCATCTAAGTAGAAAAACAAATTCACAAAATAATACAAGCAAAATGTTTCCCAAAACTTTCTACAGTTTTACCTGAGAATAACCAAGGATCCCTTTAAATATCACTGGAAATAGCCATCTCCCGACGTGTATTGTCTCCCATGGTTTGTGGGCGGGATCAGGAACTGGCATTAGCGATGTGGGCGAAGACATAAATATCATCGGGGACCATAACTACGGCCCCGATTTGCATTTAATAATTAAGCCTGTTTCCGGCAGGAGCTCTGGCCACCTAGATCAAGGGAGGCTCTTCTTTCTAGCCTCTGTGCCATGGCTGCTGATCCAATGCTGCCATTGCACTCTTCAACAGCAGCAAATTTTATATTTTGCTAATGCACCAGATCGCTGCTTCTTAATCACTATTTTCCTGCTCCCCATGATCGCTTCCAGTCAGGGTGCTCCTTGGACCAAGATGGCATCTTCCCATGTGTTTCTGCTCCCCCTCTCACCCCATGTGATTCTGCTCCCCCTCTCACCCCACGTGTTTCTGCTCCCGCTCTCACCCCATGTGATTCTGCTCCCCCTCTCACCCCATGTGTTTCTGCTCCCACTCTTACCCCATGTGTTTCTGCTCCCCCTCTCACCCCATATGATTCTGCTCCCTCTCTCACCCCATGTGTTTCTGCTCCCACTCTCACCACGTGTTGCTGCTCCCCCTCTCACCCCATGTGTTTCTGCTCCCCCTCTCACCCCGTGTGTTTCTGCTCCCCCTCTCACCCCATGTGTTTCTGCTCCCCCTCTCACCCCATGTGATTCTGCTCCCCCTCTCACCCCGTGTGTTTCTGCTCCCCCTCTCACCCCATGTGTTTCTGCTCCCCCTCTCACCCCATGTGATTCTGCTCCCCCCTCTCACCCCATGTGTTTCTGCTCCCCCTCTCACCCCATGTGTTTCTGCTCCCACTCTCACCCCATGTGATTCTGCTCCTCCCTCACCCCATGTGTTTCTGCTCCCCCTCTCACCCCATGTGATTCTGCTCCCCCTCTCACCCCATGTGTTTCTGCTCCCCCTCTCACCCCATTTGTTTCTGCTCCCCCTCTCACCCCATGTGTTTCTGCTCCCACTCTCACCCCATTTGTTTCTGCTCCCACTCTCACCCCACGTGATCCTGCTCCCCCTCTCACCCCACGTGATCCTGCTCCCCCTCTCACCCCATGTGATTCTGCTCCGCCTCTCACCCCATTTGTTTCTGCTCCCACTCTCACCCCATGTGATTCTGCTCCCCCTCTCACCCCATGTGTTTCTGCTCCCACTCTCACCCCATGTGTTTCTGCTCCCACTCTCACCCCATGTGTTTCTGCTCCCACTCTCACCCCATGTGTTTCTGCTCCCACTCTCACCACGTGTTGCTGCTCCCCCTCTCACCCCATGTGTTTCTGCTCCCACTCTCACCCCATGTGATTCTGCTCCCCCTCTCACCCCATGTGTTTCTGCTCCCACTCTCACCCCATGTGTTTCTGCTCCCACTCTCACCCCATGTGTTTCTGCTCCCACTCTCACCCCATGTGTGTCTGCTCCCACTCTCACCACATGTGTTTCTGCTCCCACTCTCACCCCATGTGTTTCTGCTCCCCCTCTCACCCCACGTGATCCTGCTCCCCCTCTCACCCCATGTGATTCTGCTCCCACTCTCACCCCATGTGATTCTGCTCCCCCTCTCACCCCATGTGTTTCTGCTCCCCCTCTCACCCCATGTGTTTCTGCTCCCCCTCTCACCCCATGTGATTCTGCTCCCCCTCTCACCCCATGTGATTCTGCTTCCACACTCACCCCATGTGATTCTGCTCCCCCTCTCACCCCATGTGATTCTGCTCCCCCTCTCACCCCATGTGATTCTGCTCCCCCTCTCACCCCATGTGTTTCTGCTCCCCCTCTCACCCCATGTGTTTCTGCTCCCCCTCTCACCCCATGTGATTCTGCTCCCACTCTCACCCCATGTGATTCTGCTCCCCCTCTCACCCCATGTGATTCTGCTCCCCCTCTCACCCCATGTGATTCTGCTCCCCCTCTCACCCCATGTGATTCTGCTCCTCCTCTCACCCCATGTGTTTCTGCTCCCCCTCTCACCCCATGTGTTTCTCCTCCCCCTCTCACCCCATGTGTTTCTCCTCCCCCTCTCACCCCATGTGATTCTGCTCCCCCTCTCACCCCATGTGATTCTGCTCCCCCTCTCACCCCATGTGTTTCTGCTCCCCCTCTCACCCCATGTGTTTCGGTTCCCCCTCTCAACCCATGTGATTCTGCTCCTCCTCTCACCCCATGTGATTCTGCTCCTCCTCTCACCCCATGTGATTCTGCTCCTCCTCTCACCCCATGTGTTTCTGCTCCCACTCTCACCACGTGTTGCTGCTCCCCCTCTCACCCCATGTGTTTCTGCTCCCCCTCTCACCCCATGTGTTTCTGCTCCCCCTCTCACCCCATGTGTTTCTGCTCCCCCTCTCACCCCATGTGTTTCTGCTCCCCCTCTCAACCCATGTGTTTCTGCTCCCCCTCTCACCCCATGTGTTTCTGCTCCCCCTCTCACCCCATGTGTTTCTACTCCCCCTCTCACCCCATGTGTTTCTGTTCCCCCTCTCACCCCATGTGATTCTGCTCCCACTCTCACCCCATGTGATTCTGCTACCCCTCTCACCCCATGTGATTCTGCTCCCACTCTCACCCCATGTGTTTCTGCTCCCCCTCTCACCCCATGTGATTCTGCTCCCCCTCTCACCCCATGTGTTTCTGCTCCCACTCTCACCCCGTGTTTCTGCTCCCCCTCTCACCCCATGTGATTCTGCTCCCACTCTCACCCCATGTGTTCTGCTCCCACTCTCACCCCATGTGTTTCTGCTCTCCCTCTCACCCCATGTGATCCTGCTCCCCCTCTCACCCCATGTGTTTCTGCTCTCCCTCTCACCCCATGTGATTCTGCTCCCCCTCTCACCCCATGTGATTCTGCTCCCCCTCTAACCCCGTGTTTCTGCTCCCCCTCTCACCCCATGTGCTTCTGCTCCCACTCTCACCCCATGTGATTCTGCTCCCCCTCTCACCCCATGTGATTCTGCTCCCCCTCTCACCCCATGTGTTTCTGCTCCCACTCTCACCCCGTGTTTCTGCTCCCCCTCTCACCCCATGTGATTCTGCTCCCACTCTCACCCCATGTGTGCTGCTCCCACTCTCACCCCATGTGATTCTGCTCCCCCTCTCACCGCATGTGTTTCTGCTCCCCCTCTCACCCCATGTGTTTCTGCTCCCCCTCTCACCCCATGTGATTCTGCTCCCACTCTCACCCCATGTGTTTCTGCTCTCCCTCTCACCCCATGTGATCCTGCTCCCCCTCTCACCCCATGTGTTTCTGCTCTCCCTCTCACCCCATGTGATTCTGCTCCCCCTCTCACCCCATATGATTCTGCTCCCCCTCTCACCCCGTGTTTCTGCTCCCCCTCTCACCCCATGTGCTTCTGCTCCCACTCTCACCCCATGTGATTCTGCTCCCCCTCTCACCCCATGTGATTCTGCTCCCCCTCTCACCCCATGTTTTTCTGCTCCCACTCTCACCCCATGTGTTTCTGCTCCCCCTCTCACCCCATGTGATTCTGCTCCCCCTCTCACCCCATGTGTTTCTGCTCTCCCTCTCACCCCATGTGATTCTACTCCCCTCTCACCCCATGTGTTTCTGCTCCCCCTCTCACCCCATGTGATTCTGCTCCCCCTCTCACCCCATGTGTTTCTGCTCTCCCTCTCACCCCATGTGATTCTGCTCCCCCTCTCACCCCATGTGTTTTTGCTCCCCCTCTCACCCCATGTGATTCTGCTCCCCCTCTCACCCCATGTGATTCTGCTCCCCCTCTCACCCCATGTGTTTCTGCTCCCCCTCTCACCCCATGTGTTTCTGCTCCCCCTCTCACCCCATGTGTTTCTGCTCCCCCTCTCACCCCATGTGTTTCTGCTCCCCCTCTCACCCCATGTGTTTCTGTTCCCCCTCTCACCCCATGTGATTCTGCTCCCACTCTCACCCCATGTGATTCTGCTCCCCCTCTCACCCCATGTGACTCTGCTCCCACTCTCACCCCATGTGTTTCTGCTCCCCCTCTCACCCCATGTGATTCTGCTCCCCCTCTCACCTCATGTGATTCTGCTCCCCCCTCACCCCATGTGTTTCTCCTCCCCCTCTCACCCCATGTGTTTCTGCTCCCCCTCTCACCCCATGTGATTCTGCTCCCCCTCTCACCCCATGTGTTTCTGCTCCCACTCTCACCACGTGTTGCTGCTCCCCCTCTCACCCCATGTGTTTCTGCTCCCCCTCTCACCCCATGTGTTTCTGCTCCCCCTCTCACCCCATGTGTTTCTGCTCCCCCTCTCACCCCATGTGCTTCTGCTCCCCCTCTCAACCCATGTGTTTCTGCTCCCCCTCTCACCCCATGTGTTTCTGCTCCCCCTCTCACCCCATGTGTTTCTGCTCCCCCTCTCACCCCATGTGTTTCTGTTCCCCCTCTCACCCCATGTGATTCTGCTCCCACTCTCACCCCATGTGATTCTGCTCCCCCTCTCACCCCATGTGACTCTGCTCCCACTCTCACCCCATGTGTTTCTGCTCCCCCTCTCACCCCATGTGATTCTGCTCCCCCTCTCACCCCATGTGTTTCTGCTCCCACTCTCACCCCGTGTTTCTGCTCCCCCTCTCACCCCATGTGATTCTGCTCCCACTCTCACCCCATGTGTTCTGCTCCCACTCTCACCCCATGTGTTTCTGCTCTCCCTCTCACCCCATGTGATCCTGCTCCCCCTCTCACCCCATGTGTTTCTGCTCTCCCTCTCACCCCATGTGATTCTGCTCCCCCTCTCACCCCATATGATTCTGCTCCCCCTCTCACCCCGTGTTTCTGCTCCCCCTCTCACCCCATGTGCTTCTGCTCCCACTCTCACCCCATGTGATTCTGCTCCCCCTCTCACCCCATGTGATTCTGCTCCCCCTCTCACCCCATGTGTTTCTGCTCCCACTCTCACCCCGTGTTTCTGCTCCCCCTCTCACCCCATGTGATTCTGCTCCCACTCTCACCCCATGTGTTCTGCTCCCACTCTCACCCCATGTGATTCTGCTCCCCCTCTTACCGCATGTGTTTCTGCTCCCCCTCTCACCCCATGTGTTTCTGCTCCCACTCTCACCCCATGTGATTCTGCTCCCACTCTCACCCCATGTGTTTCTGCTCTCCCTCTCACCCCATGTGATCCTGCTCCCCCTCTCACCCCATGTGTTTCTGCTCTCCCTCTCACCCCATGTGATTCTGCTCCCCCTCTCACCCCATATGATTCTGCTCCCCCTCTCACCCCGTGTTTCTGCTCCCCCTCTCACCCCATGTGCTTCTGCTCCCACTCTCACCCCATGTGATTCTGCTCCCCCTCTCACCCCATGTGATTCTGCTCCCCCTCTCACCCCATGTTTTTCTGCTCCCACTCTCACCCCATGTGTTTCTGCTCCCCCTCTCACCCCATGTGATTCTGCTCCCCCTCTCACCCCATGTGTTTCTGCTCTCCCTCTCACCCCATGTGATTCTACTCCCCTCTCACCCCATGTGTTTCTGCTCCCCCTCTCACCCCATGTGATTCTGCTCCCCCTCTCACCCCATGTGTTTCTGCTCTCCCTCTCACCCCATGTGATTCTGCTCCCCCTCTCACCCCATGTGTTTTTGCTCCCCCTCTCACCCCATGTGATTCTGCTCCCCCTCTCACCCCATGTGATTCTGCTCCCCCTCTCACCCCATGTGTTTCTGCTCCCCCTCTCACCCCATGTGTTTCTGCTCCCCCTCTCACCCCATGTGTTTCTGCTCCCCCTCTCACCCCATGTGTTTCTGTTCCCCCTCTCACCCCATGTGATTCTGCTCCCACTCTCACCCCATGTGATTCTGCTCCCCCTCTCACCCCATGTGATTCTGCTCCCACTCTCACCCCATGTGTTTCTGCTCCCCCTCTCACCCCATGTGATTCTGCTCCCCCTCTCACCTCATGTGATTCTGCTCCCCCCTCACCCCATGTGTTTCTCCTCCCCCTCTCACCCCATGTGTTTCTGCTCCCCCTCTCACCCCATGTGATTCTGCTCCCCCTCTCACCCCATGTGTTTCTGCTCCACTCTCACCCCGTGTTTCTGCTCCCACTCTCACCCCATGTGTTTCTTCTCTCCCTCTCACCCCATGTGATTGTGCTCCCCCTCTCACCCCATGTGTTTCTGCTCCCCCTCTCACCCCATGTGATTCTGCTCCCCCTCTCACCCCATGTGATTCTGCTCCCCCTCTCACCCCATGTGTTTCTGCTCCCCCTCTCACCCCATGTGTTTCTGCTCCCACTCTCACCCCATGTGTTTCTGCTCCCACTCTCACCCCATGTGTTTCTGCTCCTCCTCTCACCCCATGTGATTCTGCTCCCACTCTCACCCCATGTGTTTCTGCTCCCACTCTCACCCCATGTGATTCTGCTCCCTCTCTCACCCCATGTGTTTCTGCTCGCCCTCTCACCCCATGTGATTCTGCTCCCCCTCTCACCCCATGTGATTCTGCTCCCACTCTCACCCCATGTGTTTCTGCTCCCCCTCTCACCCCATGTGATTCTGCTCTCCCTCTCACCCCATGTGATTCTGCTCCCCCTCTCACCCCATGTGATTCTGCTCCCCCTCTCACCCCGTGTTTCTGCTCCCCCTCTCACCCCATGTGATTCTGCTCCCCCTCTCACCCCATGTGTTTCTGCTCCCACTCTCACCCCGTGTTTCTGCTCCCCCTCTCACCCCATGTGTTTCTGCTCCCACTCTCACCCCGTGTTTCTGCTCCCACTCTCACCCCATGTGATTCTGCTCCTCCTCTCACCCCATGTGATTCTGCTCCCACTCTCACCCCATGTGTTTCTGCTCCCCCTCTCACCCCATGTGATTCTGCTCCCCCTCTCACCCCATGTGTTTCTGCTCCCGCTCTCACCCCATGTGATTCTGCTCCCCCTCTCACCCCATGTGTTTCTGCTCCCACTCTTACCCCATGTGTTTCTGCTCCCCCTCTCACCCCATATGATTCTGCTCCCTCTCTCACCCCATGTGTTTCTGCTCCCACTCTCACCACGTGTTGCTGCTCCCCCTCTCACCCCATGTGTTTCTGCTCCCCCTCTCACCCCGTGTGTTTCTGCTCCCCCTCTCACCCCATGTGATTCTGCTCCCACTCTCACCCCATGTGTTCTGCTCCCACTCTCACCCCATGTGTTTCTGCTCTCCCTCTCACCCCATGTGATCCTGCTCCCCCTCTCACCCCATGTGTTTCTGCTCTCCCTCTCACCCCATGTGATTCTGCTCCCCCTCTCACCCCATATGATTCTGCTCCCCCTCTAACCCCGTGTTTCTGCTCCCCCTCTCACCCCATGTGCTTCTGCTCCCACTCTCACCCCATGTGATTCTGCTCCCCCTCTCACCCCATGTGATTCTGCTCCCCCTCTCACCCCATGTGTTTCTGCTCCCACTCTCACCCCGTGTTTCTGCTCCCCCTCTCACCCCATGTGATTCTGCTCCCACTCTCACCCCATGTGTTCTGCTCCCACTCTCACCCCATGTGATTCTGCTCCCCCTCTCACCGCATGTGTTTCTGCTCCCCCTCTCACCCCATGTGTTTCTGCTCCCCCTCTCACCCCATGTGATTCTGCTCCCACTCTCACCCCATGTGTTTCTGCTCTCCCTCTCACCCCATGTGATCCTGCTCCCCCTCTCACCCCATGTGTTTCTGCTCTCCCTCTCACCCCATGTGATTCTGCTCCCCCTCTCACCCCATATGATTCTGCTCCCCCTCTCACCCCGTGTTTCTGCTCCCCCTCTCACCCCATGTGTTTCTGTTCCCCCTCTCACCCCATGTGATTCTGCTCCCACTCTCACCCCATGTGATTCTGCTCCCCCTCTCACCCCATGTGATTCTGCTCCCACTCTCACCCCATGTGTTTCTGCTCCCCCTCTCACCCCATGTGATTCTGCTCCCCCTCTCACCTCATGTGATTCTGCTCCCCCCTCACCCCATGTGTTTCTCCTCCCCCTCTCACCCCATGTGTTTCTGCTCCCCCTCTCACCCCATGTGATTCTGCTCCCCCTCTCACCCCATGTGTTTCTGCTCCACTCTCACCCCGTGTTTCTGCTCCCACTCTCACCCCATGTGTTTCTTCTCTCCCTCTCACCCCATGTGATTGTGCTCCCCCTCTCACCCCATGTGTTTCTGCTCCCCCTCTCACCCCATGTGATTCTGCTCCCCCTCTCACCCCATGTGATTCTGCTCCCCCTCTCACCCCATGTGTTTCTGCTCCCCCTCTCACCCCATGTGTTTCTGCTCCCACTCTCACCCCATGTGTTTCTGCTCCCCCTCTCACCCCATGTGATTCTGCTCCCACACTCACCCCATGTGTTTCTGCTCCCACTCTCACCCCATGTGTTTCTGCTCCTCCTCTCACCCCATGTGATTCTGCTCCCACTCTCACCCCATGTGTTTCTGCTCCCACTCTCACCCCATGTGATTCTGCTCCCTCTCTCACCCCATGTGTTTCTGCTCGCCCTCTCACCCCATGTGATTCTGCTCCCCCTCTCACCCCATGTGATTCTGCTCCCACTCTCACCCCATGTGTTTCTGCTCCCCCTCTCACCCCATGTGTTTCTGCTCTCCCTCTCACCCCATGTGATTCTGCTCCCCCTCTCACCCCATGTGATTCTGCTCCCCCTCTCACCCCGTGTTTCTGCTCCCCCTCTCACCCCATGTGATTCTGCTCCCCCTCTCACCCCATGTGTTTCTGCTCCCACTCTCACCCCGTGTTTCTGCTCCCCCTCTCACCCCATGTGTTTCTGCTCCCACTCTCACCCCGTGTTTCTGCTCCCACTCTCACCCCATGTGATTCTGCTCCTCCTCTCACCCCATGTGATTCTGCTCCCCCTCTCACCCCATGTGTTTCTGCTCCCCCTCTCACCCCATGTGTTTCTGCTCCCACTCCCACCCCATGTGTTTCTCCTCCCCCTCTCACCCCATGTGTTTCTGCTCCTCCTCTCACCCCATGTGATTCTGCTCCCCCTCTCAACCCATGTGTTTCTGCTCCCCCTCTCACCCCATGTGTTTCTGCTCCTCCTCTCACCCCATGTGCTCCTGCTCCCACTCTCACCCCAGGTGATTCTGCTCCCCCTCTGACCCCATGTGTTTCTGCTCCTCCTCACACCCCATGTGATTCTGCTCCCCCTCTCACCCCATGTGTTCCTGCTCCTCCTCTCACCCCATGTGATTCTGCTCCCACTCTCACCCCATGTGTTCTGCTCCCACTCTCACCCCATGTGATTCTGCTCCCACTCTCACCGCATGTGTTTCTGCTGCCCCTCTCACCCCATGTGTTTCTGCTCCCCCTCTCACCCCATGTGATTCTGCTCCCACTCTCACCCCATGTGTTTCTGCTCTCCCTCTCACCCCATGTGATCCTGCTCCCCCTCTCACCCCATGTGTTTCTGCTCTCCCTCTCACCCCATGTGATTCTGCTCCCCCTCTCACCCCATATGATTCTGCTCCCCCTCTCACCCCGTGTTTCTGCTCCCCCTCTCACCCCATGTGCTTCTGCTCCCACTCTCACCCCATGTAATTCTGCTCCCCCTCTCACCCCATGTGATTCTGCTCCCCCTCTCACCCCATGTTTTTCTGCTCCCACTCTCACCCCATGTGTTTCTGCTCCCGCTCTCACCCCATGTGTTTCTGCTCCCACTCTCACCCCATGTGTTTCTGCTCCCCCTCTCACCCCATGTGTTCCTGCTCCTCCTCTCACCCCATGTGTATCTGCTCCCACTCTCACCCCATGTGTTTCTACTACCCCTCTCACCCCATGTGATTCTGCTCCCCCTCTCACCCCATGTGTTTCTGCTGCAACTCTCACCCCGTGTTTCTGCTCCCACTCTCACCCCATGTGATTCTGCTCCCCCTCTCACTCTATGTGATTCTGCTCCCCCTCTCACCCCATGTGTTTCTGCTCCCCCTCTCACCCCATGTGTTTCTGCTCCCACTCTCACCCCATGTGTTTCTGCTCCCCCTCTCACCCCATGTGATTCTGATCCTCCTCTCAACCCATGTGTTTCTGCTCCCGCTCTCACCCCATGTGTTTCTGCTCTCCCTCTCACCCCATGTGATTCTGCTCCCCCTCTCACCCCATGTGTTTTTGCTCCCCCTCTCACCCCATGTGATTCTGCTCCCCCTCTCACCCCATGTGATTCTGCTCCCCCTCTCACCCCATGTGTTTCTGCTCCCCCTCTCACCCCATGTGTTTCTGCTCCCCCTCTCACCCCATGTGTTTCTGCTCCCCCTCTCACCCCATGTGTTTCTGCTCCCCCTCTCACCCCATGTGTTTCTGTTCCCCCTCTCACCCCATGTGATTCTGCTCCCACTCTCACCCCATGTGATTCTGCTCCCCCTCTCACCCCATGTGATTCTGCTCCCACTCTCACCCCATGTGTTTCTGCTCCCCCTCTCACCCCATGTGATTCTGCTCCCCCTCTCACCTCATGTGATTCTGCTCCCCCCTCACCCCATGTGTTTCTCCTCCCCCTCTCACCCCATGTGTTTCTGCTCCCCCTCTCACCCCATGTGATTCTGCTCCCCCTCTCACCCCATGTGTTTCTGCACCACTCTCACCCCGTGTTTCTGCTCCCACTCTCACCCCATGTGTTTCTTCTCTCCCTCTCACCCCATGTGATTGTGCTCCCCCTCTCACCCCATGTGTTTCTGCTCCCCCTCTCACCCCATGTGATTCTGCTCCCCCTCTCACCCCATGTGTTTCTGCTCCCCCTCTCACCCCATGTGTTTCTGCTCCCACTCTCACCCCATGTGTTTCTGATCCCCCTCTCACCCCATGTGATTCTGCTCCCACACTCACCCCATGTGTTTCTGCTCCCACTCTCACCCCATGTGTTTCTGCTCCTCCTCTCACCCCATGTGATTCTGCTCCCACTCTCACCCCATGTGTTTCTGCTCCCACTCTCACCCCATGTGATTCTGCTCCCTCTCTCACCCCATGTGTTTCTGCTCGCCCTCTCACCCCATGTGATTCTGCTCCCCCTCTCACCCCATGAGATTCTGCTCCCACTCTCACCCCATGTGTTTCTGCTCCCCCTCTCACCCCATGTGTTTCTGCTCTCCCTCTCACCCCATGTGATTCTGCTCCCGCTCTCACCCCATGTGATTCTGCTCCCCCTCTCACCCCGTGTTTCTGCTCCCCCTCTCACCCCATGTGATTCTGCTCCCCCTCTCACCCCATGTGTTTCTCTTGCCACTCTCACCCCGTGTTTCTGCTCCCCCTCTCACCCCATGTGTTTCTGCTCCCACTCTCACCCCGTGTTTCTGCTCCCACTCTCACCCCATGTGATTCTGCTCCTCCTCTCACCCCATGTGATTCTGCTCCCCCTCTCACCCCATGTGTTTCTGCTCCCCCTCTCACCCCATGTGTTTCTGCTCCCACTCTCACCCCATGTGTTTCTGCTCCCCCTCTCACCCCATGTGTTTCTGCTCCTCCTCTCACCCCATGTGATTCTGCTCCCCCTCTCAACCCATGTGTTTCTGCTCCCCCTCTCACCCCATGTGTTTCTGCTCCTCCTCTCACCCCATGTGCTCCTGCTCCCACTCTCACCCCATGTGATTCTGCTCCCCCTCTCACCCCATGTGTTTCTGCTCCTCCTCACACCCCATGTGATTCTGCTCCCCCTCTCACCCCATGTGTTCCTGCTCCTCCTCTCACCCCATGTGATTCTGCTCCCACTCTCACCCCATGTGTTCTGCTCCCACTCTCACCCCATGTGATTCTGCTCCCACTCTCACCGCATGTGTTTCTGCTGCCCCTCTCACCCCATGTGTTTCTGCTCCCCCTCTCACCCCATGTGATTCTGCTCCCACTCTCACCCCATGTGTTTCTGCTCTCCCTCTCACCCCATGTGATCCTGCTCCCCCTCTCACCCCATGTGTTTCTGCTCTCCCTCTCACCCCATGTGATTCTGCTCCCCCTCTCACCCCATATGATTCTGCTCCCCCTCTCACCCCGTGTTTCTGCGCCCCCTCTCACCCCATGTGCTTCTGCTCCCACTCTCACCCCATGTAATTCTGCTCCCCTCTCACCCCATGTGATTCTGCTCCCCCTCTCACCCCATGTTTTTCTGCTCCCACTCTCACCCCATGTGTTTCTGCTCCCGCTCTCACCCCATGTGTTTCTGCTCCCACTCTCACCCCATGTGTTTCTGCTCCCTCTCTCACCCCATCTGTTCCTGCTCCTCCTCTCACCCCATGTGATTCTGCTCCCCCTCTCACCCCATGTGTTTCTGCTGCAACTCTCACCCCGTGTTTCTGCTCCCACTCTCACCCCATGTGATTCTGCTCCCCCTCTCACTCTATGTGATTCTGCTCCCCCTCTCACCCCATGTGTTTCTGCTCCCCCTCTCACCCCATGTGTTTCTGCTCCCACTCTCACCCCATGTGTTTCTGCTCCCCCTCTCACCCCATGTGATTCTGATCCCCCTCTCAACCCATGTGATTCTGCTCCCCCTCTCAACCCATGTGTTTCTGCTCCTCCTCTCACCCCATGTGATTCTGCTCCCACTCTCACCCCATGTGTTTCTGCTCCCACTCTCACCCCATGTGATTCTGCTCCCTCTCTCACCCCATGTGTTTCTGCTCCTCCTCTCACCCCATGTGTTTCTGCTCCTCCTCTCACCCCATGTGTTTCTGCTCCCACTCTCACCCCATGTGTTCCTGCTCCTCCTCTCACCCCATGTGATTCTGCTCCCCCTCTCACCCCATGTCATTCTGCTCCCCCTTTCACCCCATGTGATTCTGCTCCCCCTCTCACCCCATGTGTTTCTGATCCCCCTCTCACCCCATGTGATTCTGCTCCCCCTCTCACCGCATGTGATTCTGCTCCCCCTCTCACCCCATGTGATTCTGCTCCCCCTCTCACCCCATGTGTTTCTGCTACAACTCTCACCCCGTGTTTCTGCTCCCACTCTCACCCCATGTGATTCTGCTCCCCCTCTCACCCCATGTGTTTCTGCTCCCCGTCTCACCCCATGTGTTTCTGCTCCCACTCTCACCCCATGTGTTTCTGCACCCCCTCTCACCCCATGTCTTTCTGCTCCCACTCTCACCCCATGTGTTTCTGCTCCTCCTCTCACCCCATGTGATTCTGCTCCTCCTCTCAACCCATGTGTTTCTGCTCCCGCTCTCACCGCATGTGCTCCTGCTCCCACTCTCACCCCATGTGATTCTGCTCCCCCTCTCACCCCATGTGTTTCTGCTCCCCCTCTCACCCCATGTGTTTCTGTTCCCACTCTCACCCCATGTGTTTCTGCTCCCACTCTCACCCCATGTGATTCTGCTCCGTCTCTCACCCCATGTGTTTCTGCTCCCCCTCTCACCCCATGTGATTCTGCTCCCACTCTCACCCCATGTGTTTCTGCTCCCACTCTCACCCCATGTGTTTCTGCTCCTCCTCTCACCCCATGTGATTCTGCTCCCACTCTCACCCCATGTGTTTCTGCTCCCACTCTCACTCCATGTGATTCTGCTCCCTCTCTCACCCCATGTGTTTCTGCTCGCCCTCTCACCCCATGTGATTCTGCTCCCCCCTCACCCCATGTGATTCTGCTCCCACTCTCACCCCATGTGTTTCTGCTCCCAATCTCACCCCATGTGTTTCTGCTCCCCCTCTCACCCCATGTGATTCTGCTCCCCCCATGTGATTCTGCTCCTCCTCTCACACCATGTGATTCATCTGCCCCTCTCACCCCATGTGATTCTGCTCCCCCTCTCACCCCGTGTTTCTGCTCCCCCTCTCACCCCATGTGATTCTGCTCCCCCTCTCACCCCATGTGTTTCTGCTCCCACTCTCACCCCGTGTTTCTGCTCCCCCTCTCACCCCATGTGTTTCTGCTCCCACTCTCACCCCGTGTTTTTGCTCCCACTCTCACCCCATGTGATTCTGCTCCTCCTCTCACCCCATGTGATTCTGCTCCTCCTCTCACCCCATGTGTTTCTGCTCCCACTCTCACCACGTGTTGCTGCTCCCCCTCTCACCCCATGTGTTTCTGCTCCCACTCTCACCCCGTGTTTCTGCTCCCACTCTCACCCCGTGTGATTCTGCTCGTCCTCTCACCCCATGTGTTTCTGCTCCCACTTTCACCCCATGTGTTCCTGCTCCCCCTCTCACCCCATGTGATTCTGCTCCCACTCTCACCCCATGTGATTCTGCTCCCACTCTCACCCCATGTGATTCTGCTCCCACTCTCACCCCATGTGATTCTGCTCCCACTCTCACCCCATGTGATTCTGCTCCCACTCTCACCCCATGTGTTTCTGCTCCCCCTCTCACCCCATGTGTTTCTGCTCCCCCTGTCACCCCATGTGATTCTGCTCCCACTCTCACCCCATGTATTTCTGCTAGCCCCTCAACCCATGTGTTTCTGCTCCCCCTCTCACCCCATGTGATTCTGCTCCCCCTCTCACCCCATGTGATTCTGGTCCCACTCTCACACCATGTGATTCTGCTCCCCCTCTCACCCCATATGATTCTGCTCCCCCTCTCACCCCATGTGTTTCTGCTCCCGCTCTCACCTCTTGTGATTCTGCTCCCCCTCTCACCCCATGTGTTTCTGCTCCCGCTCTCACCTCTTGTGATTCTGCTCCCCCTCTCACCCCATGTGTTTCTGCTCCCACTCTCATCCCATGTGTTTCTGCTCCCCCTCTCACCCCATGTGTTGCTGCTCCCCCTCTCACCCCATGTGGTTCTGCTCCCCCTCTCACCCCATGTGTTTCTGCTCCCCCTCTCACCCCATGTGTTTCTGCTCCCACTCTCACCCCATGTGTTTCTGCTCCCCCTCTCACCCCATGTGTTTCTGCTCTCCCTCTCACCCCATGTGATTCTGCTCCCCCTCTCACCCCATGTGTTCCTGCTCCTCCTCTCACCCCATGTATTTCTGCTCCCCCTCTCACCCCATGTGATTCTGCTCCCCCTCTCACCCCATGTGTTTCTGCTCCCACTCTCACCCCATGCTTTCTGCTCCCACTCTCACCCCATTTGTTTCTGCTCCTCCTCTCACCCCATGTGTTTCTGCTCCCACACTCACCCCATGTGTTTCTGCTGCTCCTCTCAATACAATACAATACAAATCGCTTTATTGGCATGATAAGGTACATCTTATGTTGCCAAAGCATCCCATGTGATTCTGCTCCCCCTCTCACCCCATGTGATTCTGCTCCCCCTCTCACCCCATGTGATTCTGCTCCCCCTCTCACCCCATTTATTTCTGCTCCCACTCTCACCCCATGTGTTTCTGCTCCCTCTCTCACCCCATGTGTTTCTGCTCCTCCTCTCACCCCATGTGATTCTGCTCCCCCTCTCACCCCATGTGTTTCTGCTCCCGCTCTCACCCCATGTGCTCCTGCTCCCGCTCTCACCCCATGTGATTCTGCTCCCCCTCTCACCCCATGTGTTTCTGCTCCTCCTCACACCCCATGTGATTCTGCTCCCCCTCTCACCCCATGTGTTTCTGCTCCTCCTCTCACCCCATGTGATTCTGCTCCGACTCTCACCCCGTGTTTCTGCTCCCACTCTCACCCCATGTGTTTCTGCTCCCCCTCTCACCCCATGTGTTTCTGCTCTCCCTCTCACCCCATGTGATTCTGCTCCCTCTCTCACCCCATGTGTTTCTGCTCCCCCTCTCACCCCATGTGTTTCTGCTCTCCCTCTCACCCCATGTGATTCTGCTCCCCCTCTCACCCCATGTGTTTTTGCTTCCCCTCTCACCCCATGTGATTCTGCTCCCCCTCTCACCCCATGTGATTCTGCTCCCCCTCTCACCCCATGTGTTTCTGCTCCCCCTCTCACCCCATGTGATTCTGCTCCCCCTCTCACCCCATGTGTTTCTGCTCCCCCTCCCACCCATGTGTTTCTGCTCTCCCTCTCACCCCATGTGATTCTGCTCCCCCTCTCACCCCATGTGATTCTGCTCCCCCTCTCACGCCATGTGATTCTGCTCCCACTCTCACCCCATGTGTTTCTGCTCCCCCTCTCACCCCATGTGTTTCTGCTCCCACTCTCACCCCATGTGATTCTGCTCCCTCTCTCACCCCATGTGTTTCTGCTCCCACTCTCACCCCATGTGTTTCTGCTCCCCCTCTCACCCCATGTGATTCTGCTCTCCCTCTCACCCCATGTGATTCTGCTCCCCCCATGTGATTCTGCTCTCCCTCTCACCCCATGTGATTCTGCTCCCCCCATGTGATTCTGCTCCTCCTCTCACACCATGTGATTCATCTCCCCCTCTCACCCCATGTGATTCTGCTCCCCCTCTCACCCCGTGTTTCTGCTCCCCCTCTCACCCCATGTGATTCTGCTCCCCCTCTCACCCCATGTGTTTCTGCTCCCACTCTCACCCCGTGTTTCTGCTCCCCCTCTCACCCCATGTGTTTCTGCTCCCACTCTCACCCCGTGTTTTTGCTCCCACTCTCACCCCATGTGATTCTGCTCCTCCTCTCACCCCATGTGATTCTGCTCCTCCTCTCACCCCATCTGTTTCTGCTCCCACTCTCACCACGTGTTGCTGCTCCCCCTCTCACCCCATGTGTTTCTGCTCCCACTCTCACCCCGTGTTTCTGCTCCCACTCTCACCCCGTGTGATTCTGCTCGTCCTCTCACCCCATGTGTTTCTGCTCCCACTTTCACCCCATGTGTTCCTGCTCCCCCTCTCACCCCATGTGTTTCTGCTCCCCCTCTCACCCCATGTGTTTCTGTTCCCCCTCTCACCCCATGTGATTCTGCTCCCACTCTCACCCCATGTGATTCTGCTCCCCCTCTCACCCCATGTGATTCTGCTCCCACTCTCACCCCATGTGTTTCTGCTCCCCCTCTCACCCCATGTGATTCTGCTCCCCCTCTCACCTCATGTGATTCTGCTCCCCCCTCACCCCATGTGTTTCTCCTCCCCCTCTCACCCCATGTGTTTCTGCTCCCCCTCTCACCCCATGTGATTCTGCTCCCCCTCTCACCCCATGTGTTTCTGCACCACTCTCACCCCGTGTTTCTGCTCCCACTCTCACCCCATGTGTTTCTTCTCTCCCTCTCACCCCATGTGATTGTGCTCCCCCTCTCACCCCATGTGTTTCTGCTCCCCCTCTCACCCCATGTGATTCTGCTCCCCCTCTCACCCCATGTGTTTCTGCTCCCCCTCTCACCCCATGTGTTTCTGCTCCCACTCTCACCCCATGTGTTTCTGATCCCCCTCTCACCCCATGTGATTCTGCTCCCACACTCACCCCATGTGTTTCTGCTCCCACTCTCACCCCATGTGTTTCTGCTCCTCCTCTCACCCCATGTGATTCTGCTCCCACTCTCACCCCATGTGTTTCTGCTCCCACTCTCACCCCATGTGTTTCTGCTCGCCCTCTCACCCCATGTGATTCTGCTCCCCCTCTCACCCCATGAGATTCTGCTCCCACTCTCACCCCATGTGTTTCTGCTCCCCCTCTCACCCCATGTGTTTCTGCTCTCCCTCTCACCCCATGTGATTCTGCTCCCGCTCTCACCCCATGTGATTCTGCTCCCCCTCTCACCCCGTGTTTCTGCTCCCCCTCTCACCCCATGTGATTCTGCTCCCCCTCTCACCCCATGTGTTTCTCTTGCCACTCTCACCCCGTGTTTCTGCTCCCCCTCTCACCCCATGTGTTTCTGCTCCCACTCTCACCCCGTGTTTCTGCTCCCACTCTCACCCCATGTGATTCTGCTCCTCCTCTCACCCCATGTGATTCTGCTCCCCCTCTCACCCCATGTGTTTCTGCTCCCCCTCTCACCCCATGTGTTTCTGCTCCCACTCTCACCCCATGTGTTTCTGCTCCCCCTCTCACCCCATGTGTTTCTGCTCCTCCTCTCACCCCATGTGATTCTGCTCCCCCTCTCAACCCATGTGTTTCTGCTCCCCCTCTCACCCCATGTGTTTCTGCTCCTCCTCTCACCCCATGTGCTCCTGCTCCCACTCTCACCCCATGTGATTCTGCTCCCCCTCTCACCCCATGTGTTTCTGCTCCTCCTCACACCCCATGTGATTCTGCTCCCCCTCTCACCCCATGTGTTCCTGCTCCTCCTCTCACCCCATGTGATTCTGCTCCCACTCTCACCCCATGTGTTCTGCTCCCACTCTCACCCCATGTGATTCTGCTCCCACTCTCACCGCATGTGTTTCTGCTGCCCCTCTCACCCCATGTGTTTCTGCTCCCCCTCTCACCCCATGTGATTCTGCTCCCACTCTCACCCCATGTGTTTCTGCTCTCCCTCTCACCCCATGTGATCCTGCTCCCCCTCTCACCCCATGTGTTTCTGCTCTCCCTCTCACCCCATGTGATTCTGCTCCCCCTCTCACCCCATATGATTCTGCTCCCCCTCTCACCCCGTGTTTCTGCGCCCCCTCTCACCCCATGTGCTTCTGCTCCCACTCTCACCCCATGTAATTCTGCTCCCCTCTCACCCCATGTGATTCTGCTCCCCCTCTCACCCCATGTTTTTCTGCTCCCACTCTCACCCCATGTGTTTCTGCTCCCGCTCTCACCCCATGTGTTTCTGCTCCCACTCTCACCCCATGTGTTTCTGCTCCCTCTCTCACCCCATCTGTTCCTGCTCCTCCTCTCACCCCATGTGATTCTGCTCCCCCTCTCACCCCATGTGTTTCTGCTGCAACTCTCACCCCGTGTTTCTGCTCCCACTCTCACCCCATGTGATTCTGCTCCCCCTCTCACTCTATGTGATTCTGCTCCCCCTCTCACCCCATGTGTTTCTGCTCCCCCTCTCACCCCATGTGTTTCTGCTCCCACTCTCACCCCATGTGTTTCTGCTCCCCCTCTCACCCCATGTGATTCTGATCCCCCTCTCAACCCATGTGATTCTGCTCCCCCTCTCAACCCATGTGTTTCTGCTCCTCCTCTCACCCCATGTGATTCTGCTCCCACTCTCACCCCATGTGTTTCTGCTCCCACTCTCACCCCATGTGATTCTGCTCCCTCTCTCACCCCATGTGTTTCTGCTCCTCCTCTCACCCCATGTGTTTCTGCTCCTCCTCTCACCCCATGTGTTTCTGCTCCCACTCTCACCCCATGTGTTCCTGCTCCTCCTCTCACCCCATGTGATTCTGCTCCCCCTCTCACCCCATGTCATTCTGCTCCCCCTTTCACCCCATGTGATTCTGCTCCCCCTCTCACCCCATGTGTTTCTGATCCCCCTCTCACCCCATGTGATTCTGCTCCCCCTCTCACCGCATGTGATTCTGCTCCCCCTCTCACCCCATGTGATTCTGCTCCCCCTCTCACCCCATGTGTTTCTGCTACAACTCTCACCCCGTGTTTCTGCTCCCACTCTCACCCCATGTGATTCTGCTCCCCCTCTCACCCCATGTGTTTCTGCTCCCCGTCTCACCCCATGTGTTTCTGCTCCCACTCTCACCCCATGTGTTTCTGCACCCCCTCTCACCCCATGTCTTTCTGCTCCCACTCTCACCCCATGTGTTTCTGCTCCTCCTCTCACCCCATGTGATTCTGCTCCTCCTCTCAACCCATGTGTTTCTGCTCCCGCTCTCACCGCATGTGCTCCTGCTCCCACTCTCACCCCATGTGATTCTGCTCCCCCTCTCACCCCATGTGTTTCTGCTCCCCCTCTCACCCCATGTGTTTCTGTTCCCACTCTCACCCCATGTGTTTCTGCTCCCACTCTCACCCCATGTGATTCTGCTCCGTCTCTCACCCCATGTGTTTCTGCTCCCCCTCTCACCCCATGTGATTCTGCTCCCACTCTCACCCCATGTGTTTCTGCTCCCACTCTCACCCCATGTGTTTCTGCTCCTCCTCTCACCCCATGTGATTCTGCTCCCACTCTCACCCCATGTGTTTCTGCTCCCACTCTCACTCCATGTGATTCTGCTCCCTCTCTCACCCCATGTGTTTCTGCTCGCCCTCTCACCCCATGTGATTCTGCTCCCCCCTCACCCCATGTGATTCTGCTCCCACTCTCACCCCATGTGTTTCTGCTCCCAATCTCACCCCATGTGTTTCTGCTCCCCCTCTCACCCCATGTGATTCTGCTCCCCCCATGTGATTCTGCTCCTCCTCTCACACCATGTGATTCATCTGCCCCTCTCACCCCATGTGATTCTGCTCCCCCTCTCACCCCGTGTTTCTGCTCCCCCTCTCACCCCATGTGATTCTGCTCCCCCTCTCACCCCATGTGTTTCTGCTCCCACTCTCACCCCGTGTTTCTGCTCCCCCTCTCACCCCATGTGTTTCTGCTCCCACTCTCACCCCGTGTTTTTGCTCCCACTCTCACCCCATGTGATTCTGCTCCTCCTCTCACCCCATGTGATTCTGCTCCTCCTCTCATCCCATGTGTTTCTGCTCCCACTCTCACCACGTGTTGCTGCTCCCCCTCTCACCCCATGTGTTTCTGCTCCCACTCTCACCCCGTGTTTCTGCTCCCACTCTCACCCCGTGTGATTCTGCTCGTCCTCTCACCCCATGTGTTTCTGCTCCCACTTTCACCCCATGTGTTCCTGCTCCCCCTCTCACCCCATGTGATTCTGCTCCCACTCTCACCCCATGTGATTCTGCTCCCACTCTCACCCCATGTGATTCTGCTCCCACTCTCACCCCATGTGATTCTGCTCCCACTCTCACCCCATGTGATTCTGCTCCCACTCTCACCCCATGTGATTCTGCTCCCACTCTCACCCCATGTGTTTCTGCTCCCCCTCTCACCCCATGTGTTTCTGCTCCCCCTGTCACCCCATGTGATTCTGCTCCCACTCTCACCCCATGTATTTCTGCTAGCCCCTCAACCCATGTGTTTCTGCTCCCCCTCTCACCCCATGTGATTCTGCTCCCCCTCTCACCCCATGTGATTCTGGTCCCACTCTCACACCATGTGATTCTGCTCCCCCTCTCACCCCATATGATTCTGCTCCCCCTCTCACCCCATGTGTTTCTGCTCCCGCTCTCACCTCTTGTGATTCTGCTCCCCCTCTCACCCCATGTGTTTCTGCTCCCGCTCTCACCTCTTGTGATTCTGCTCCCCCTCTCACCCCATGTGTTTCTGCTCCCACTCTCATCCCATGTGTTTCTGCTCCCCCTCTCACCCCATGTGTTTCTGCTCCCACTCTCACCCCATGCTTTCTGCTCCCACTCTCACCCCATTTGTTTCTGCTCCTCCTCTCACCCCATGTGTTTCTGCTCCCACACTCACCCCATGTGTTTCTGCTGCTCCTCTCAATACAATACAATACAAATCGCTTTATTGGCATGATAAGGTACATCTTATGTTGCCAAAGCATCCCATGTGATTCTGCTCCCCCTCTCACCCCATGTGATTCTGCTCCCCCTCTCACCCCATGTGATTCTGCTCCCCCTCTCACCCCATTTATTTCTGCTCCCACTCTCACCCCATGTGTTTCTGCTCCCTCTCTCACCCCATGTGTTTCTGCTCCTCCTCTCACCCCATGTGATTCTGCTCCCCCTCTCACCCCATGTGTTTCTGCTCCCGCTCTCACCCCATGTGCTCCTGCTCCCGCTCTCACCCCATGTGATTCTGCTCCCCCTCTCACCCCATGTGTTTCTGCTCCTCCTCACACCCCATGTGATTCTGCTCCCCCTCTCACCCCATGTGTTTCTGCTCCTCCTCTCACCCCATGTGATTCTGCTCCGACTCTCACCCCGTGTTTCTGCTCCCACTCTCACCCCATGTGTTTCTGCTCCCCCTCTCACCCCATGTGTTTCTGCTCTCCCTCTCACCCCATGTGATTCTGCTCCCTCTCTCACCCCATGTGTTTCTGCTCCCCCTCTCACCCCATGTGTTTCTGCTCTCCCTCTCACCCCATGTGATTCTGCTCCCCCTCTCACCCCATGTGTTTTTGCTTCCCCTCTCACCCCATGTGATTCTGCTCCCCCTCTCACCCCATGTGATTCTGCTCCCCCTCTCACCCCATGTGTTTCTGCTCCCCCTCTCACCCCATGTGATTCTGCTCCCCCTCTCACCCCATGTGTTTCTGCTCCCCCTCCCACCCATGTGTTTCTGCTCTCCCTCTCACCCCATGTGATTCTGCTCCCCCTCTCACCCCATGTGATTCTGCTCCCCCTCTCACGCCATGTGATTCTGCTCCCACTCTCACCCCATGTGTTTCTGCTCCCCCTCTCACCCCATGTGTTTCTGCTCCCACTCTCACCCCATGTGATTCTGCTCCCTCTCTCACCCCATGTGTTTCTGCTCCCACTCTCACCCCATGTGTTTCTGCTCCCCCTCTCACCCCATGTGATTCTGCTCTCCCTCTCACCCCATGTGATTCTGCTCCCCCCATGTGATTCTGCTCTCCCTCTCACCCCATGTGATTCTGCTCCCCCCATGTGATTCTGCTCCTCCTCTCACACCATGTGATTCATCTCCCCCTCTCACCCCATGTGATTCTGCTCCCCCTCTCACCCCGTGTTTCTGCTCCCCCTCTCACCCCATGTGATTCTGCTCCCCCTCTCACCCCATGTGTTTCTGCTCCCACTCTCACCCCGTGTTTCTGCTCCCCCTCTCACCCCATGTGTTTCTGCTCCCACTCTCACCCCGTGTTTTTGCTCCCACTCTCACCCCATGTGATTCTGCTCCTCCTCTCACCCCATGTGATTCTGCTCCTCCTCTCACCCCATCTGTTTCTGCTCCCACTCTCACCACGTGTTGCTGCTCCCCCTCTCACCCCATGTGTTTCTGCTCCCACTCTCACCCCGTGTTTCTGCTCCCACTCTCACCCCGTGTGATTCTGCTCGTCCTCTCACCCCATGTGTTTCTGCTCCCACTTTCACCCCATGTGTTCCTGCTCCCCCTCTCACCCCATGTGATTCTGCTCCCACTCTCACCCCATGTGATTCTGCTCCCACTCTCACCCCATGTGATTCTGCTCCCACTCTCACCCCATGTGATTCTGCTCCCACTCTCACCCCATGTGATTCTGCTCCCACTCTCACCCCATGTGTTTCTGCTCCCCCTCTCACCCCATGTGTTTCTGCTCCCCCTGTCACCCCCTGTGATTCTGCTCCCACTCTCACCCCATGTATTTCTGCTAGCCCCTCAACCCATGTGTTTCTGCTCCCCCTCTCACCCCATGTGATTCTGCTCCCCCTCTCACCCCATGTGATTCTGCTCCCACTCTCACACCATGTGATTCTGCTCCCCCTCTCACCCCATATGATTCTGCTCCCCCTCTCACCCCATGCGTTTCTGCTCCCGCTCTCACCTCTTGTGATTCTGCTCCCCCTCTCACCCCATGTGTTTCTGCTCCCGCTCTCACCTCTTGTGATTCTGCTCCCCCTCTCACCCCATGTGTTTCTGCTCCCACTCTCATCCCATCTGTTTCTGCTCCCCCTCTCACCCCATGTGTTTCTGCTCCCCCTCTCACCCCATGTGTTTCTGCTCCCACTCTCATCCCATGTGTTTCTGCTCCCCCTCTCACCCCATGTGTTGCTGCTCCCCCTCTCACCCCATGTGGTTCTGCTCCCCCTCTCACCCCATGTGTTTCTGCTCCCCCTCTCACCCCATGTGTTTCTGCTCCCACTCTCACCCCATGTGTTTCTGCTCCCCCTCTCACCCCATGTGTTTCTGCTCTCCCTCTCACCCCATGTGATTCTGCTCCCCCTCTCACCCCATGTGTTCCTGCTCCTCCTCTCACCCCATGTATTTCTGCTCCCCCTCTCACCCCATGTGATTCTGCTCCCCCTCTCACCCCATGTGTTTCTGCTCCCACTCTCACCCCATGTGTTTCTGCTCCCCCTCTCATCCCATGTGTTTCTGCTCCCACTCTCACCCCATGCTTTCTGCTCCCACTCTCACCCCATTTGTTTCTGCTCCTCCTCTCACCCCATGTGTTTCTGCTCCCACACTCACCCCATGTGTTTCTGCTGCTCCTCTCAATACAATACAATACAAATCGCTTTATTGGCATGATAAGGTACATCTTATGTTGCCAAAGCATCCCATGTGATTCTGCTCCCCCTCTCACCCCATGTGATTCTGCTCCCCCTCTCACCCCATGTGATTCTGCTCCCCCTCTCACCCCATTTATTTCTGCTCCCACTCTCACCCCATGTGTTTCTGCTCCCTCTCTCACCCCATGTGTTTCTGCTCCTCCTCTCACCCCATGTGATTCTGCTCCCCCTCTCACCCCATGTGTTTCTGCTCCCGCTCTCACCCCATGTGCTCCTGCTCCCACTCTCACCCCATGTGATTCTGCTCCCCCTCTCACCCCATGTGTTTCTGCTCCTCCTCACACCCCATGTGATTCTGCTCCCCCTCTCACCCCATGTGTTTCTGCTCCTCCTCTCACCCCATGTGATTCTGCTCCGACTCTCACCCCGTGTTTCTGCTCCCACTCTCACCCCATGTGTTTCTGCTCCCCCTCTCACCCCATGTGTTTCTGCTCTCCCTCTCACCCCATGTGATTCTGCTCCCTCTCTCACCCCATGTGTTTCTGCTCCCCCTCTCACCCCATGTGTTTCTGCTCTCCCTCTCACCCCATGTGATTCTGCTCCCCCTCTCACCCCATGTGTTTTTGCTTCCCCTCTCACCCCATGTGATTCTGCTCCCCCTCTCACCCCATGTGATTCTGCTCCCCCTCTCACCCCATGTGTTTCTGCTCCCCCTCTCACCCCATGTGATTCTGCTCCCCCTCTCACCCCATGTGTTTCTGCTCCCCCTCCCACCCATGTGTTTCTGCTCTCGCTCTCACCCCATGTGATTCTGCTCCCCCTCTCACCCCATGTGATTCTGCTCCCCCTCTCACGCCATGTGATTCTGCTCCCACTCTCACCCCATGTGTTTCTGCTCCCCCTCTCACCCCATGTGTTTCTGCTCCCACTCTCACCCCATGTGATTCTGCTCCCTCTCTCACCCCATGTGTTTCTGCTCCCACTCTCACCCCATGTGTTTCTGCTCCTCCTCTCACCCCATGTGATTCTGCTCTCCCTCTCACCCCATGTGATTCTGCTCCCCCCATGTGATTCTGCTCTCCCTCTCACCCCATGTGATTCTGCACCCCCTCTCACCCCATGTGATTCTGCTCCCCCTCTCACCCCGTGTTTCTGCTCCCCCTCTCACCCCATGTGTTTCTGCTACCCCTCTCACCCCATGTGTTTCTGCTCCCATTCTCACCCCGTGTTTCTGCTCCCCCTCTCACCCCATGTGATTCTGCTCCCACTCTCACCCCATGTGTTTCTGCTCCCCCCTCACCCCATGTGATTCTGCTCCCCCTCTCACCCCGTGTTTCTGCTCCCCCTCTCACCCCATGTGATTCTGCTCCCCCTCTCACCCCATGTGTTTCTGCTCCCACTCGCACCCCGTGTTTCTGCTCCCCCTCTCACCCCATGTGTTTCTGCTCCCACTCTCACCCCGTGTTTCTGCTCCCACTCTCACCCCATGTGATTCTGCTCCTCCTCTCACCCCATATGATTCTGCTCCCCCTCTCACCCCATATGTTCCTGCTCCTCCTCTCACCCCATGTGATTCTGCTCCCACTCTCACCCCATGTGTTCTGCTCCCACTCTCACCCCATGTGATTCTGCTCCCCCTCTCACCGCATGTGTTTCTGCTCCCCCTCTCACCCCATGTGATTCTGCTTCCGCTCTCACCCCATGTGTTTCTGCTCCCCCTCTAACCCCATATGATTCTGCACCCCCTCTCACCCCATATGATTCTGCTCCCCCTCTCACCCCGTGTTTCTGCTCCCCCTCTCACCCCATGTGATTCTGCTCCCCCTCTCACCCCATGTGTTTCTGCTCCCATTCTCACCCCGTGTTTCTGCTCCCCCTCTCACCCCATGTGATTCTGCTCCCACTCTCACCCCATGTGTTTCTGCTCCCCCCTCACCCCATGTGATTCTGCTCCCCCCATGTGATTCTGCTCCCCCTCTCACCCCATGTGTTTCTGCTCTCCCTCTCACCCCATGTGATTCTGCTCCCCCTCTCACCCCATGTGATTCTGCTCCCCCTCTCACCCCGTGTTTCTGCTCCCCCTCTCACCCCATGTGATTCTGCTCCCCCTCTCACCCCATGTGTTTCTGCTCCCACTCTCACCCCGTGTTTCTGCTCCCCCTCTCACCCCATGTGTTTCTGCTGCCACTCTCACCCCGTGTTTCTGCTCCCACTCTCGCCCCATGTGTTCCTGCTCCCCCTCTCACCCCATGTGTTTCTGCTCCTCCTCTCACCCCATGTGATTCTGCTCCCCCTTTCACCCCATGTGTTTCTGCTCCCCCTCTCACCCCATGTGATTCTGCTCCCACTCTCACCCCATGTGATTCTGCTACAACTCTCACCCCGTGTTTCTGCTCCCACTCGCACCCCATGTGATTCTGCTCCCCCTCTCACCCCATGTGATTCTGCTCCCCCTCTCACCCCATGTGTTTCTGCTCCTCCTCTCACCCCATGTGATTCTGCTCTCCCTCTCACCCCATGTGTTTCTGCTCCCACTCTCACCCCGTGTTTCTGCTCCCACTCTCACCCCGTGTGATTCTGCTCGTCCTCTCACCCCATGTGTTTCTGCTCCCACTTTCACCCCATGTGTTCCTGCTCCCCCTCTCACCCCATGTGATTCTGCTCCCACTCTCACCCCATGTGATTCTGCTCCCACTCTCACCCCATGTGATTCTGCTCCCACTCTCACCCCATGTGATTCTGCTCCCACTCTCACCCCATGTGATTCTGCTCCCCCTCTCACCCCATGTGTTTCTGCTCCCCCTGTCACCCCATGTGATTCTGCTCCCACTCTCACCCCATGTATTTCTGCTCCCGCTCTCACCTCTTGTGATTCTGCTCCCCCTCTCACCCCATGTGTTTCTGCTCCCGCTCTCACCTCTTGTGATTCTGCTCCCCCTCTCACCCCATGTGTTTCTGCTCCCACTCTCATCCCATCTGTTTCTGCTCCCCCTCTCACCCCATGTGTTTCTGCTCCCCCTCTCACCCCATGTGTTTCTGCTCCCACTCTCATCCCATGTGTTTCTGCTCCCCCTCTCACCCCATGTGTTGCTGCTCCCCCTCTCACCCCATGTGGTTCTGCTCCCCCTCTCACCCCATGTGTTTCTGCTCCCCCTCTCACCCCATGTGTTTCTGCTCCCACTCTCACCCCATGTGTTTCTGCTCCCCCTCTCACCCCATGTGTTTCTGCTCTCCCTCTCACCCCATGTGATTCTGCTCCCCCTCTCACCCCATGTGTTCCTGCTCCTCCTCTCACCCCATGTGTTCCTGCTCCTCCTCTCACCCCATGTATTTCTGCTCCCCCTCTCACCCCATGTGATTCTGCTCCCCCTCTCACCCCATGTGTTTCTGCTCCCACTCTCACCCCATGTGTTTCTGCTCCCCCTCTCACCCCATGTGTTTCTGCTCCCACTCTCACCCCATGCTTTCTGCTCCCACTCTCACCCCATTTGTTTCTGCTCCTCCTCTCACCCCATGTGTTTCTGCTCCCACACTCACCCCATGTGTTTCTGCTGCTCCTCTCAATACAATACAATACAAATCGCTTTATTGGCATGATAAGGTACATCTTATGTTGCCAAAGCATCCCATGTGATTCTGCTCCCCCTCTCACCCCATGTGATTCTGCTCCCCCTCTCACCCCATGTGATTCTGCTCCCCCTCTCACCCCATTTATTTCTGCTCCCACTCTCACCCCATGTGTTTCTGCTCCCTCTCTCACCCCATGTGTTTCTGCTCCTCCTCTCACCCCATGTGTTTCTGCTCCCGCTCTCACCCCATGTGCTCCTGCTCCCACTCTCACCCCATGTGATTCTGCTCCCCCTCTCACCCCATGTGTTTCTGCTCCTCCTCACACCCCATGTGATTCTGCTCCCCCTCTCACCCCATGTGTTTCTGCTCCTCCTCTCACCCCATGTGATTCTGCTCCGACTCTCACCCCGTGTTTCTGCTCCCACTCTCACCCCATGTGTTTCTGCTCCCCCTCTCACCCCATGTGTTTCTGCTCTCCCTCTCACCCCATGTGATTCTGCTCCCTCTCTCACCCCATGTGTTTCTGCTCCCCCTCTCACCCCATGTGTTTCTGCTCTCCCTCTCACCCCATGTGATTCTGCTCCCCCTCTCACCCCATGTGTTTTTGCTTCCCCTCTCACCCCATGTGATTCTGCTCCCACTCTCACCCCATGTGATTCTGCTCCCCCTCTCACCCCATGTGTTTCTGCTCCCCCTCTCACCCCATGTGATTCTGCTCCCCCTCTCACCCCATGTGTTTCTGCTCCCCCTCCCACCCATGTGTTTCTGCTCTCCCTCTCACCCCATGTGATTCTGCTCCCCCTCTCACCCCATGTGATTCTGCTCCCCCTCTCACGCCATGTGATTCTGCTCCCACTCTCACCCCATGTGTTTCTGCTCCCCCTCTCACCCCATGTGTTTCTGCTCCCACTCTCACCCCATGTGATTCTGCTCCCTCTCTCACCCCATGTGTTTCTGCTCCCACTCTCACCCCATGTGTTTCTGCTCCCCCTCTCACCCCATGTGATTCTGCTCTCCCTCTCACCCCATGTGATTCTGCTCCCCCCATGTGATTCTGCTCTCCCTCTCACCCCATGTGATTCTGCACCCCCTCTCACCCCATGTGATTCTGCTCCCCCTCTCACCCCGTGTTTCTGCTCCCCCTCTCACCCCATGTGTTTCTGCTCCCCCTCTCACCCCATGTGTTTCTGCTCCCATTCTCACCCCGTGTTTCTGCTCCCCCTCTCACCCCATGTGATTCTGCTCCCACTCTCACCCCATGTGTTTCTGCTCCCCCCTCACCCCATGTGATTCTGCTCCCCCTCTCACCCCGTGTTTCTGCTCCCCCTCTCACCCCATGTGATTCTGCTCCCCCTCTCACCCCATGTGTTTCTGCTCCCACTCGCACCCCGTGTTTCTGCTCCCCCTCTCACCCCATGTGTTTCTGCTCCCACTCTCACCCCGTGTTTCTGCTCCCACTCTCACCCCATGTGATTCTGCTCCTCCTCTCACCCCATATGATTCTGCTCCCCCTCTCACCCCATATGTTCCTGCTCCTCCTCTCACCCCATGTGATTCTGCTCCCACTCTCACCCCATGTGTTCTGCTCCCACTCTCACCCCATGTGATTCTGCTCCCCCTCTCACCGCATGTGTTTCTGCTCCCCCTCTCACCCCATGTGTTTCTGCTCCCCCTCTCACCCCATGTGATTCTGCTTCCACTCTCACCCCATGTGTTTCTGCTCCCCCTCTAACCCCATATGATTCTGCACCCCCTCTCACCCCATATGATTCTGCTCTCCCTCTCACCCCGTGTTTCTGCTCCCCCTCTCACCCCATGTGATTCTGCTCCCCCTCTCACCCCATGTGTTTCTGCTCCCATTCTCACCCCGTGTTTCTGCTCCCCCTCTCACCCCATGTGATTCTGCTCCCACTCTCACCCCATGTGTTTCTGCTCCCCCCTCACCCCATGTGATTCTGCTCCCCCCATGTGATTCTGCTCCCCCTCTCACCCCATGTGTTTCTGCTCTCCCTCTCACCCCATGTGATTCTGCTCCCCCTCTCACCCCATGTGATTCTGCTCCCCCTCTCACCCCGTGTTTCTGCTCCCCCTCTCACCCCATGTGATTCTGCTCCCCCTCTCACCCCATGTGTTTCTGCTCCCACTCTCACCCCGTGTTTCTGCTCCCCCTCTCACCCCATGTGTTTCTGCTGCCACTCTCACCCCGTGTTTCTGCTCCCACTCTCGCCCCATGTGTTCCTGCTCCCCCTCTCACCCCATGTGTTTCTGCTCCTCCTCTCACCCCATGTGATTCTGCTCCCCCTTTCACCCCATGTGTTTCTGCTCCCCCTCTCACCCCATGTGATTCTGCTCCCACTCTCACCCCATGTGATTCTGCTACAACTCTCACCCCGTGTTTCTGCTCCCACTCGCACCCCATGTGATTCTGCTCCCCCTCTCACCCCATGTGATTCTGCTCCCCGTCTCACCCCATGTGTTTCTGCTCCTCCTCTCACCCCATGTGATTCTGCTCTCCCTCTCACCCCATGTGTTTCTGCTCCTCCTCTCACCCCATGTGTTTCTGCTCCCACTCTCACCCCATGTGATTCTGCTCCCCCTCTCACCCCATGTATTTCTGCTCCCCCTCTCACCCCATGTGTTTCTGCTCCCACTCTCACCCCATGTGTTTCTGCTCCGTCTCTCACCCCATGTGTTTCTGCTCCGCCTCTCACCCCATGTGCTCCTGCTCCCACTCTCACCCCATGTGATTCTGCTCCCCCTCTCACCCCATGTGTTTCTGATCCTCTTCACACCCCATGTGATTCTGCTCCCCCTCTCACCCCATGTGTTTCTGCTCCTCCTCTCACCCCATGTGATTCTGCTCCCCCTCTCACCCCATGTGTTTCTGCTCCCCCTCTCACCCCATGTGTTTCTGCTCTCCCTCTCACCCCATGTGATTCTGCTCCCCCTCTCACCCCATGTGATTCTGCTCCCCCTCTCACCCCGTGTTTCTGCTCCCCCTCTCACCCCATGTGTTTCTGCTCCCACTCTCACCCAATGTGATTCTGCTCCCCCTCTTACCCCATGTTTTACTGCTCCCCCTCTCACCCCATGTGTTTCTGCTCCCACTCTCACCCCATGTGATTCTGCTCCCACTCTCACCCCATGTGATTCTGCTCCCCCTCTCACCCCATGTGTTTCTGCTCCCCCTCTCACCCCATGTGATTCTGCTCCCGCTCTCAGCCCATGTGTTTCTGCTCCCCCTCTCATCCCATGTGTTTCTGCTCCCCCTCTCACCCAGTGTGTTGCTGCTCCCCCTCTCACCCAGTGTGTTGCTGCTCCCACTCTCACCCCATGTGTTTCTGCTCTCCCTCTCACCCCATGTGATTCTGCTCCGACTCTCACCCTGTGTTTCTGCTCCCACTCTCACCCCATGTGTTTCTGCTCCCCCTCTCACCCCATGTGTTTCTGCTCTCCCTCTCACCCCATGCGATTCTGCTCCCGCTCTCACCCCATGTGTTTCTGCTCCCCCTCTCACCCCATGTGTTTCTGCTCTCCCTCTCACCCCATCTGATTCTGCTCCCCCTCTCACCCCATGTGATTCTGCTCCCCCTCTCACCCCATGTGATTCTGCTCCCACTCTCACCCCATGTGTTTCTGCTCCCCCTCTCACCCCATGTGATTCTGCTCCCCCTCTCACCCCATGTGATTCTGCTCCCCCTCTCACCCCATGTGTTTCTGCTCCCCCTCTCACCCCATGGGATTCTGCTCCCCCTCTCACCCCATGTGTTTCTGCTCCCCCTCCCACCCCATGTGTTTCTGCTCTCCCTCTCACCCCATGTGTTTCTGCTCCCCCTCTCACCCCATGTGTTTCTGCTCCTCCTCTCACCCCATGTGTTTCTGCTCCCACTCTCACCCCATGTGTTCCTGCTCCTCCTCTCACCCCATGTTTTTCTGCTCCCACTCTCACCCCATGTGTTCCTGCTCCTCCTCTCACCCCATGTGATTCTGCTCCCACTCTCACCCCATGTGTTTCTGCTCCCACTCTCACCCCATGTGTTTCTGCTCCTCCTCTCCCCCCATGTGTTTCTGATCCCACTCTCACCCCATGTGATTCTGCTCCCCCTCTCACCCCATGTGTTTCTGCTCCCACTCTCACCCCATGTGTTTCTGCTACAACTCTCACCCCGTGTTTCTGCTCCCACTCTCACCCCATATGTTTCTGCTCCTCCTCTCACCCCATGTGTTTCTGATCACACTCTCACCCCATGTGTTTCTGCTCCCCCTCTCACCCCATGTGATTCTGCTCCCCCTCTCACCCCATGTGTTTCTGCTACAACTCTCACCCCGTGTTTCTGCTCCCACTCTCACCCCATGTGATTCTGCTCCCCCTCTCACCCCATGTGATTCTGCTCCCTCCATGTGATTCTGCTCCCCCTCTCACCCCATATGTTTCTGCTCCTCCTCTCACCCCATGTGATTCTGCTCCCCCTCTCACACCATGTGTTTCTGCTCCCCCTCTCACCCCATGTGTTTCTGCTCCCCCTCTCACCCCATGTGATTCTGCTCCCCCTCTCACCCCATGTGTTTCGGCTCCCACTCTCACCCCATATGTTTCTGCTCCCTCTCTCACCCCATGTGTTGCTGCTCCTGCTCTCACCCCATGTGATTCTGCTCCCCCTCTCACCCCATGTGTTTCTGCTCCCGCTCTCACCCCATGTGTTTCTGCTCCCGCTCTCACCCCATGTGCTCCTGCTCCCACTCTCACCCCATGTGATTCTGCTCCCCCTCTCACCCCATGTGTTTCTGCTCCTCCTCACACCCCATGTGATTCTGCTCCCCCTCTCACCCCATGTGTTTCTGCTCCTCCTCTCACCCCATGTGATTCTGCTCCCCCTCTCACCCCATGTGTTTCTGCTCCCCCTCTCACCCCATGTGTTTCTGCTCCCCCTCTCACCCCATGTGATTCTGCTCCCACTCTCACCCCATGTGTTTCTGCTCCCCCCTCAAACCATGTGTTTCTGCTCCCCCTCTCACCCCATGTGATTCTGCTCCCCCTCTCACCCCATGTGTTTCTGCTCCCACTCTCATCCCATGTGTTTCTGCTCCCCCTCTCACCCCATGTGTTTCTGCTCCCCCTCTCACCCCATGTGTTTCTGCTCCCCCTCTCAACCCATGTGTTGCTGCTCCCCCTCTCACCCCATGTGATTCTGCTCCCCCTCTCACCCCAGGTGTTTCTGCTCCCCCTCTCACCCCATGTGTTTCTGCTCCCACTCTCAACCCATGTGATTCTGCTTCCCCTCTCACCCCATGTGTTGCTGCTCCCCCTCTCACCCCATGTGATTCTGCTCCCCCTCTCACCCCATGTGTTTCTGCTCCCCCTCTCACCCCATGTGTTTCTGCTCCCACTCTCACCTCATGTGTTTCTGCTCCCCCTCTCACCCCATGTGTTTCTGCTCCCCCTCTCACCCCATGTGTTTCTGCTCCCCCTCTCACCCCATGTGATTCTGCTCCCCCTCTCACCCCATGTGTTTCTGCTCCCCCTCTCACCCCATGTGTTTCTGCGCCCCCTCTCACCCCATGTGATTCTGCTCCCACTCTCACCCCATGTGTTTCTGCTCCCCCTCTCACCCCATGTGTTTCTGCTCCCACTCTCATCCCATGTGATTCTGCTCCCCCTCTCACCCCATGTGTTTCTGCTCCCCCTCTCACCCCATGTGATTCTGCTCCCCCTCTCACCCCATGTGATTCTGCTCCCACTCTCACCCAATGTGTTTCTGCTCCCCCTCTCACCCCATGTGTTTCTGCTCCCACTCTCACCCCATGTGATTCTGCTCCCTCTCTCACCCCATGTGTTTCTGCTCTCCCTCTCACCCCATGTGTTTCTGCTCTCCCTCTCACCCCATGTGATTCTGCTCTCCCTCTCACCCCATGTGTTTCTGCTCCTCCTCTCACCCCATGTGTTTCTGCTCCCCCTCTCACCCCATGTGATTCTGCTCCCACTCTCACCCCATGTGTTTCTGCTCTCCCTCTCACCCCATGTGATTCTGCTCCCCCTCTCACCCCATGTGTTTCTGCTCCCCCTCTCACCCCATGTGTTTCTGCTCCCCCTCTCACCCCATGTGATTCTGCTCCCACTCTCACCCCATGTGTTTCTGCTCTCCCTCTCACCCCATGTGATTCTGCTCCCCCCATGTGATTCTGCTCTCCCTCTCACCCCATGTGATTCTGCACCCCCTCTCACCCCATGTGATTCTGCTCCCCCTCTCACCTCGTGTTTCTGCTCCCCCTCTCACCGCATGTGATTCTGCTCCCCCTCTCACCCCATGTTTTTCTGCTCCCATTCTCACCCCGTGTTTCTGCTCCCCCTCTCACCCCATGTGATTCTGCTCCCACTCTCACCCCATGTGTTTCTGCTCCCCCCTCACCCCATGTGATTCTGCTCCCCCTCTCACCCCGTGTTTCTGCTCCCCCTCTCACCCCATGTGATTCTGCTCCCCCTCTCACCCCATGTGTTTCTGCTCCCACTCGCACCCCGTGTTTCTGCTCCCCCTCTCACCCCATGTGTTTCTGCTCCCACTCTCACCCCGTGTTTCTGCTCCCACTCTCACCGCATGTGATTCTGCTCCTCCTCTCACCCCATATGATTCTGCTCCCCCTCTCACCCCATGTGTTCCTGCTCCTCCTCTCACCCCATGTGATTCTGCTCCCACTCTCACCCCATGTGTTCTGCTCCCACTCTCACCCCATGTGATTCTGCTCCCCGTCTCACCGCATGTGTTTCTGCTCCCCCTCTCACCCCATGTGTTTCTGCTCCCCCTCTCACCCCATGTGATTCTGCTCCCACTCTCACCCCATGTGTTTCTGCTCCCCCTCTCACCCCATATGATTCTGCACCCCCTCTCACCCCATATGATTCTGCTCCCCCTCTCACCCCGTGTTTCTGCTCCCCCTCTCACCCCATGTGATTCTGCTCCCCCTCTCACCCCATGTGTTTCTGCTCCCATTCTCACCCCGTGTTTCTGCTCCCCCTCTCACCCCATGTGATTCTGCTCCCACTCTCACCCCATGTGTTTCTGCTCCCCCCTCACCCCATGTGATTCTGCTCCCCCCATGTGATTCTGCTCCCCCTCTCACCCCATGTGTTTCTGCTCTCCCTCTCACCCCATGTGATTCTGCTCCCCCTCTCACCCCATGTGATTCTGCTCCCCCTCTCACCCCGTGTTTCTGCTCCCCCTCTCACCCCATGTGATTCTGCTCCCCCTCTCACCCCATGTGTTTCTGCTCCCACTCTCACCCCGTGTTTCTGCTCCCCCTCTCACCCCATGTGTTTCTGCTCCCACTCTCACCCCGTTTTTCTGCTCCCACTCTCGCCCCATGTGTTCCTGCTCCCCCTCTCACCCCATGTGTTTCTGCTCCTCCTCTCACCCCATGTGATTCTGCTCCCCCTTTCACCCCATGTGTTTCTGCTCCCCCTCTCACCCCATGTGATTCTGCTCCCACTCTCACCCCATGTGATTCTGCTACAACTCTCACCCCGTGTTTCTGCTCCCACTCGCACCCCATGTGATTCTGCTCCCCCTCTCACCCCATGTGATTCTGCTCCCCCTCTCACCCGATGTGTTTCTGCTCCTCCTCTCATCCCATGTGATTCTGCTCCCCCTCTCACCCCATGTGTTTCTGCTCCCACTCTCACCCCATGTGATTCTGCTCCCCCTCTCACCCCATGTATTTCTGCTCCCCCTCTCACCCCATGTGTTTCTGCTCCCACTCTCACCCCATGTGTTTCTGCTCCCTCTCTCACCCCATGTGTTTCTGCTCCCCCTCTCACCCCATGTGTTTCTGCTCCCACTCTCACCCCATGTGTTTCTGCTCCCACTCTCACCCCATGTGATTCTGCTCCCCCTCTCACCCCATGTGTTTCTGATCCTCCTCACACCCCATGTGATTCTGCTCCCCCTCTCACCCCGTGTTTCTGCTCCCCCTCTCACCCCATGTGTTTCTGCTCCCACTCTCACCCCATGTGATTCTGCTCCCCCTCTTACCCCATGTTTTTCTGCTCCCCCTCTCACCCCATGTGTTTCTGCTCCCACTCTCACCCCATGTGATTCTGCTCCCACTCTCACCCCATGTGATTCTGCTCCCCCTCTCACCCCATGTGTTTCTGCTCCCCCTCTCACCCCATGTGATTCTGCTCCCGCTCTCTGTGGTAAACCACTTTTATCGTTACACTATAGTTATCACTGTTGTATTGTTATCACCGTTATCACTGTTGTATCACGATACGAGGTCGCCTCTTGTCGCGCTGTTATACCTGGGCTGACCACCTCCGACTCCGCCCATGGCTCCACCTACCTGCCCAGGTATAAAGGTAGTCGACTGGCTGGTATTCCTCCTTGTTGGACCCGATCACCCACGAGGGTGGGCTCTGTTATTTAGTCAATAAAAACCTTTAGTTACGTTCCTAACTCGTCGCTTTTTATTGGACGAATTGATAGGTATATCAATTTTATTGACTAAATTTTAAAGATGTCTACTACTGGCCAGCCAGAAGCCCTCCCAGAAGCACAGCCACAGCAGCTTTCAGACACCGGGCTACACCAGCCACACCAGCCGGCTTGGCTGCAAGCCCTCAAACCACCGTACCTGGATCTAAACCCACAGGCAGCAAACTCAGCCCTCAACTTCAAACACTGGCTGGACTGCTTCGAATCCTACCTGGAAGAATCCGGCGCCCCGCAGAGATCCAAACTAAGACTTCTGAACGCCCAAGCGAGCCCGAGAGTATACGCACTCATCCAGGATACGACTACATACGAGGCCGCTATCAACCTACTGAAACAGCAGTACCGCAGCCCGGTAAATTACATGTGCACCAGGCACCTCCTAAGATCCCGCCCGCAACAGCCAGGAGAGTCTGTAGCTGAATTTTTACGGGCGCTAAGAGCACTCGGCAGGAACTGTGACTTTAAAGCGGTGACGGCTGTTGAAAATACGGAAGATAATATCCGCGATGCCTTTGTGAAAGGCCTACGGTCCGACTACTCACGGCAAAGACTGCTTGAAGCTAAAGACCTCGACCTGGACAAAGCTGAAACCCTCGCTCTCTCCCTGGAGGTGGCCCATCAGGACCAGGAGGCGTTTTCCAGGTACTGCTCGCGACCCTGGGACTCGGGCCCGACCCCTACCGCAATACCCTTCGCAGCGCCGCCCCCGGGACCTACCTCAGCGTCGGCGTCCCGGACCCGGCCGGGCCCGCCACCCCCGGTACCGGCTCCGACATCGGGCACCCGCGATCGGGCCGCCGGCTGCTTCTTTTGCGGCCAGGAGAAGCACCCGAGGTCGCGCTGCCCAGCCAGGAACTCTACCTGCGCAACCTGCAGGAAGAAAGGCCACTTCTCTAAGGCCTGCAGGAGCGGATCTTCAGAGGCCAGCAGTGCCTCATGCGAACTGTGGGGGCGGCCATCTTCTTTCACGGCAACTGAGGCCAGTATCCCCACACGTGAGTCATGGGGGCGGCCATCTTTGATCAAGGCAACCGACCCCAATAGTGCCTCATGTGAGTTATGGGGGCAGCCATCTTCTCCGCCATTTTGTCCTACCTCGTGGGAGACGCCATTTTACCCACCACGCCCGACTGCCACCGGGCCCCCGGACCCGACGACCGCCTCGCCCGCAGACGACAACGACTCGCTTACCTACACACTAGCCTCCGTCACTCTGGATCAAGCCCGCCCACACCACCTGTCCAAGTCGATGATGGACATCAAAGTAAACGGCCACGCCACGACCTGCCTGTTCGACAGCGGAAGCACGGAGAGCTTCATCCACCCAGACACGGTGAGCCACTACTCCCTCCCTGTCCTGCCAACGCGCAACCGAATCTCGATGGCATCGAGGTCCCACGCCACGGACATTAGCGGCTACTGTGCTGTGACCTTGTCGGTTAAGGGTACAGAGTATAAAAACTTTAAACTCCTCGTCCTCCCCCAGCTCTGCGCTGCCGTCCTACTAGGGCTGGACTTCCAATCCCACCTCCAAAGTGTAACCCTAGCATACGGTGGACCCCTCCCCCCACTCACAGTCGACAACCAGCGAAGGTTAAACCGCCCACCGCGTAACACCTGCAGCCTATCCACCCTCAAGGTGCCGCCACCTTCCCTGTTCGCTAACCTCACCCCCGACTGCAAACCCGTCGCTACCAAGAGCAGGCGGTACAGCGCTGGGGACAGAGCTTTCATTAGCTCTGAGGTGCAGCGTCTCCTGAAGGAGGGCATCATCGAGGGGAGCAACAGCCCCTGGCGTGCCCAGGTTGTGGTCGTTAAGACCGGCGATAAAAATCGCCTGGTCATCGACTACAGCCAGACCATAAACAGATACACCCAGCTGGACGCATACCCCCTTCCCCGCATATCTGACATGGTCAATCAGATTGCACAATACCGCGTATTCTCGACCATCGACCTTAAGTCGGCCTACCACCAACTCCCTATCCACCCCGAGGACCGCCAGTACACCGCCTTCGAGGCGAATGGGCGCCTATACCACTTCCTTAGGGTCCCCTTCGGTGTCACCAACGGGGTCTCGGTCTTCCAAAGGGAGATGGACCGGATGGTTGACCAGAACGGACTGCAGGCCACAATCCCCTACCTAGATAACGTCACCATCTGCGGCCGCGACCGGCAGGACCACGACGTGAATCTGGAGAAATTCCTCCGTACAGCCCAACGGCTGAACCTCACCTACAATAAGGAGAAATGTGTGTTTAACACCTCGCGCCTTGCCATCCTTGGCTGTGTAGTAGAGAACGGACTCATCGGCCCCGACCCCGAAAGAATGCGTCCCCTCATGGAGCTACCCCTCCCCCACTGCCCTAAGGCACTTAAGAGAACCCTGGGGCTCTTCGCCTACTATGCCCAATGGGTGCCCAATTATGCGGACAAAGCCAGACCCCTCATGAAGTCCACATCCTTCCCCCTTACGGAGGAAGCGTGCGCAGCCTTCTCCCTCATTAAGGGAGACATTGCCAAGGCCACTATGCACGCAGTGGATGAGTCCATCCCCTTCCAAGTTGAGAGCGATGCATCCGACTTCGCCCTAGCCGCCACCCTTAACCAGGAGGGGAGACCGGTGGCCTTCTTCTCAAGGACCCTACAGGGCCCTGAGATCCGACACTCGTCGGTCGAGAAGGAGGCCCAGGCGATTGTGGAGGCGGTACGACGCTGGAGGCACTACCTGGCAGGCAAACGATTTACCCTCCTTACCGACCAACGTTCGGTCGCTTTTATGTTTAATAACAAGCTGAGGGGCAAAATCAAGAATGACAAGATCTTGAGGTGGAGAATCGAGCTCTCCACCTACGATTATGATATCTTGTACCGGCCAGGTAAGCTGAACGAACCCCCCGATGCTCTGTCACGAATTACATGCGCCAGCGCGCAAAGTGATAGACTTCAGACCCTCCACAACGACCTCTGCCACCCCGGGGTCACCAGACTTTACCACTTCATTAAGGCCCGCAACCTGCCCTACTCCATCGAGGAGGTCAGGACCATAACCAGGAACTGCCAGACCTGTGCCGAGTGCAAACCGCACTTCTTTAGGCCGGACAGAGCAAGCCTGATCAAGGCCACCCGCCCCTTCGAGCGCCTGAGCATCGACTTTAAGGGGCCCCTCCCGTCCTCTGACCGTAATGTGTACTTCCTCAACATTGTTGATGAGTACTCCCGTTTCCCCTTTGCCTTCCCCTGCCCAGACATGACCAGTACCACGGTCATTAAATGCCTGAACGACCTCTTCGCCTTGTTCGGGTTCCCAAACTATATACATAGTGACCGGGGCTCCTCTTTCATGAGCGAGGAACTCCGTCAGTTCCTACTAGCGAGAGGTATTGCAGCAAGTAGGACCACCAGCTACAACCCCCGAGGGAACGGCCAGGTGGAAAGAGAGAACGCGACGGTATGGAAGGCCGTCCTCTTAGCCTTAAAGTCTAAGGGCCTCCCAACCTCCCGCTGGCAGGAAGTCCTCCCGACAGCGCTGCACTCCATCCGGTCACTACTTTGCACTGCCGTTAACGCCACCCCCCATGAACGAATGTTTGTTTTCCCCAGGAAGTCGACTACGGGAACCACTCTACCAACCTGGCTGACCTCTCCGGGGCCCGTCTTGCTGCGAAAGCACGTGAGGGCCCATAAAACAGACCCCCTGGTCGAGAGGGTGAACCTCCTGCACGCCAACCCCCAGTACGCCTACGTGGCTTACCCAGACGGGCGGGAGGACACTGTCTCCTTACGAGACCTCGCACCCTCGGGCACTCCGGAGACACCACCTTTACCCCCCCCCCACCACCCCCCCAATTCCAGCCCAGGTAGACGGCATGCCGGAACCCCACGAGCCTTCGCCGACCACGCAGACACCAGCACTAACACCGGATAATGCAGCACCGCCGCTGCGACGATCGGAGAGGCTTACGAGGCCTCCGGACAGACTGACATACCAGAACTGGTAGTACACTTCACCCCGCCGGACTCAAATCTAAACAAGGGGTGAATGTGGTAAACCACTTTTATCGTTACACTATAGTTATCACTGTTGTATTGTTATCACCGTTATCACTGTTGTATCACGATACGAGGTCGCCTCTTGTCGCGCTGTTATACCTGGGCTGACCACCTCCGACTCCGCCCATGGCTCCACCTACCTGCCCAGGTATAAAGGTAGTCGACTGGCTGGTATTCCTCCTTGTTGGACCCGATCACCCACGAGGGTGGGCTCTGTTATTTAGTCAATAAAAACCTTTAGTTACGTTCCTAACTCGTCGCTTTTTATTGGACGAATTGATAGGTATATCACTCTCAGCCCATGTGTTTCTGCTCCCCCTCTCATCCCATGTGTTTCTGCTCCCCCTCTCACCCCATGTGTTTCTGCTCTCCCTCTCACCCCATGCGATTCTGCTCTCCCTCTCACCCCATGTGATTCTGCTCCGACTCTCACCCCGTGTTTCTGCTCCCACTCTCACCCCATGTGTTTCTGCTCCCCCTCTCACCCCATGTGTTTCTGCTCTCCCTCTCACCCCATGCGATTCTGCTCCCCCTCTCACCCCATGTGTTTCTGCTCCCCCTCTCACCCCATGTGTTTCTGCTCTCCCTCTCACCCCATGTGATTCTGCTCCCCCTCTCACCCCATGTGACTCTGCTCCCCCTCTCACCCCATGTGATTCTGCTCCCACTCTCACCCCATGTGTTTCTGCTCCCCCTCTCACCCCATGTGATTCTGCTCCCCCTCTCACCCCATGTGATTCTGCTCCCCCTCTCACCCCATGTGTTTCTGCTCCCCCTCTCACCCCATGTGATTCTGCTCCCCCTCTCACCCCATGTGTTTCTGCTCCCCCTCCCACCCCATGTGTTTCTGCTCTCCCTCTCACCCCATGTGTTTCTGCTCCCCCTCTCACCCCATGTGATTATGCTCCCCCTCTCACCCCATGTGTTTCTGCTCCCCCTCTCACCCCATGTGTTTCTGCTCCCACTCTCACCCCATATGTTTCTGCTCCCTCTCTCACCCCATGTGTTTCTGCTCCTCCTCTCACCCCATGTGATTCTGCTCCCCCTCTCACCCCATGTGTTTCTGCTCCCACTCTCACCCCATGTGTTTCTGCTCCCGCTCTCACCCCATGTGCTCCTGCTCCCACTCTCACCCCATGTGATTCTGCTCCCCTTCTCACCCCATGTGTTTCTGCTCCTCCTCTCACCCCATGTGATTCTGCTCCCCCTCTCACCCCATGTGTTTCTGCTCCCCCTCTCACCCCATGTGTTTCTGCTCCCCCTCTCACCCCATGTGATACTGCTCCCACTCTCACCCCATGTGTTTCTGCTCCCCCCTCAAACCATGTGTTTCTGCTCCCCCTCTCACCCCATGTGATTCTGCTCCCCCTCTCACCCCATGTGTTTCTGCTCCAACTCTCATCCCATGTGTTTCTGCTCCCCCTCTCACCCCATGTGTTTCTGCTCCCCCTCTCATCCCATGTGTTTCTGCTCCCCCTCTCACCCCATGTGTTGCTGCTCCCCCTCTCACCCCATGTGATTCTGCTCCCCCTCTCACCCCAGGTGTTTCTGCTCCCCCTCTCACCCCATGTGTTTCTGCTCCCACTCTCAACCCATGTGATTCTGCTCCCCCTCTCACCCCATGTGTTGCTGCTCCCCCTCTCACCCCATGTGATTCTGCTCCCCCTCTCACCCCATGTGTTTCTGCTCCCCCTCTCACCCCATGTGTTTCTGCTCCCACTCTCACCTCATGTGTTTCTGCTCCCCCTCTCACCCCATGTGTTTCTGCTCCCCCTCTCACCCCATGTGTTTCTGCTCCCCCTCTCACCCCATGTGATTCTGCTCCCCCTCTCACCCCATGTGTTTCTGCTCCCCCTCTCACCCCATGTGTTTCTGCGCCCCCTCTCACCCCATGTGATTCTGCTCCCACTCTCACCCCATGTGTTTCTGCTCCCCCTCTCACCCCATGTGTTTCTGCTCCCACTCTCACCCCATGTGATTCTGCTCCCCCTCTCACCCCATGTGTTTCTGCTCCCCCTCTCACCCCATGTGATTCTGCTCCCCCTCTCACCCCATGTGATTCTGCTCCCACTCTCACCCCATGTGTTTCTGCTCCCCCTCTCACCCCATGTGTTTCTGCTCCCATTCTCACCCCATGTGATTCTGCTCCCTCTCTCACCCCATGTGTTTCTGCCCTCCCTCTCACCCCATGTGTTTCTGCTCTCCCTCTCACCCCATGTGATTCTGCTCCCCCTCTCACCCCATGTGTTTCTGCTCCTCCTCTCACCCCATGTGTTTCTGCTCCCCCTCTCACCCCATGTGATTCTGCTCCCACTCTCACCCCATCTGTTTCTGCTCTCCCTCTCACCCCATGTGATTCTGCTCCCCCTCTCACCCCATGTGTTTCTGCTCCCCCTCTCACCCCATGTGTTTCTGCTCCCCCTCTCACCCCATGTGATTCTGCTCCCCCCATGTGATTCTGCTCTCCCTCTCACCCCATGTGATTCTGCACCCCCTCTCACCCCATGTGATTCTGCTCCCCCTCTCACCCCGTGTTTCTGCTCCCCCTCTCACCCCATGTGATTCTGCTCCCCCTCTCACCCCATGTGTTTCTGCTCCCATTCTCACCCCGTGTTTCTGCTCCCCCTCTCACCCCATGTGATTCTGCTCCCACTCTCACCCCATGTGTTTCTGCTCCCCCCTCACCCCATGTGATTCTGCTCCCCCTCTCACCCCGTGTTTCTGCTCCCCCTCTCACCCCATGTGATTCTGCTCCCCCTCTCACCCCATGTGTTTCTGCTCCCACTCGCACCCCGTGTTTCTGCTCCCCCTCTCACCCCATGTGTTTCTGCTCCCACTCTCACCCCGTATTTCTGCTCCCACTCTCACCCCATGTGATTCTGCTCCTCCTCTCACCCCATATGATTCTGCTCCCCCTCTCACCCCATGTGTTCCTGCTCCTCCTCTCACCCCATGTGATTCTGCTCCCACTCTCACCCCATGTGTTCTGCTCCCACTCTCACCCCATGTGATTCTGCTCCCCGCCTCACCGCATGTGTTTCTGCTCCCCCTCTCAACCCATGTGTTTCTGCTCCCCCTCTCACCCCATGTGATTCTGCTCCCACTCTCACCCCATGTGTTTCTGCTCCCCCTCTCACCCCATATGATTCTGCACCCCCTCTCACCCCATATGATTCTGCTCCCCCTCTCACCCCGTGTTTCTGCTCCCCCTCTCACCCCATGTGATTCTGCTCCCCCTCTCACCCCATGTGTTTCTGCTCCCCCTCTCACCCCATGTGTTTCTGCTCCCACTCTCACCCCATGTGATTCTGCTCCCCCTCTCACCCCATGTATTTCTGCTCCCCCTCTCACCCCATGTGTTTCTGCTACCACTCTCACCCCATGTGTTTCTGCTCCCTCTCTCACCCCATGTGTTTCTGCTCCTCCTCTCACCCCATGTGCTCCTGCTCCCACTCTCACCCCATGTGATTCTGCTCCCCCTCTCACCCCATGTGTTTCTGATCCTCCTCACACCCCATGTGATTCTGCTCCCCCTCTCACCCCATTTGTTTCTGCTCCTCCTCTCACCCCATGTGATTCTGCTCCCCCTCTCACCCCATGTGTTTCTGCTCCCACTCTCACCCCATGTGTTTCTGCTCCCCCTCTCACCCCATGTGTTTCTGCTCTCCCTCTCACCCCATGTGTTTCTGCTCCCCCTCTCACCCCATGTGTTTCTGCTCTCCCTCTCACCCCATGCGATTCTGCTCTCCCTCTCACCCCATGTGATTCTGCTCCGACTCTCACCCCGTGTTTCTGCTCCCACTCTCACCCCATGTGTTTCTGCTCCCCCTCTCACCCCATGTGTTTCTGCTCTCCCTCTCACCCCATGCGATTCTGCTCCCCCTCTCACCCCATGTGTTTCTGCTCCCCCTCTCACCCCATGTGTTTCTGCTCTCCCTCTCACCCCATGTGATTCTGCTACCCCTCTCACCCCATGTGACTCTGCTCCCCCTCTCACCCCATGTGATTCTGCTCCCACTCTCACCCCATGTGTTTCTGCTCCCCCTCTCACCCCATGTGATTCTGCTCCCCCTCTCACCCCATGTGATTCTGCTCCCCCTCTCACCCCATGTGTTTCTGCTCCCCCTCTCACCCCATGTGATTCTGCTCCCCCTCTCACCCCATGTGTTTCTGCTCCCCCTCCCACCCCATGTGTTTCTGCTCTCCCTCTCACCCCATGTGTTTCTGCTCCCCCTCTCACCCCATGTGATTATGCTCCGCCTCTCACCCCATGTGTTTCTGCTCCCCCTCTCACCCCATGTGTTTCTGCTCCCACTCTCACCCCATATGTTTCTGCTCCCTCTCTCACCCCATGTGTTTCTGCTCCTCCTCTCACCCCATGTGATTCTGCTCCCCCTCTCACCCCATGTGTTTCTGCTCCCGCTCTCACCCCATGTGTTTCTGCTCCCGCTCTCACCCCATGTGCTCCTGCTCCCACTCTCACCCCATGTGATTCTGCTCCCCTTCTCACCCCATGTGTTTCTGCTCCTCCTCTCACCCCATGTGATTCTGCTCCCCCTCTCACCCCATGTGTTTCTGCTCCCCCTCTCACCCCATGTGTTTCTGCTCCCCCTCTCACCCCATGTGATACTGCTCCCACTCTCACCCCATGTGTTTCTGCTCCCCCCTCAAACCATGTGTTTCTGCTCCCCCTCTCACCCCATGTGATTCTGCTCCCCCTCTCACCCCATGTGTTTCTGCTCCAACTCTCATCCCATGTGTTTCTGCTCCCCCTCTCACCCCATGTGTTTCTGCTCCCCCTCTCATCCCATGTGTTTCTGCTCCCCCTCTCACCCCATGTGTTGCTGCTCCCCCTCTCACCCCATGTGATTCTGCTCCCCCTCTCACCCCAGGTGTTTCTGCTCCCCCTCTCACCCCATGTGTTTCTGCTCCCACTCTCAACCCATGTGATTCTGCTCCCCCTCTCACCCCATGTGTTGCTGCTCCCCCTCTCACCCCATGTGATTCTGCTCCCCCTCTCACCCCATGTGTTTCTGCTCCCCCTCTCACCCCATGTGTTTCTGCTCCCACTCTCACCTCATGTGTTTCTGCTCCCCCTCTCACCCCATGTGTTTCTGCTCCCCCTCTCACCCCATGTGTTTCTGCTCCCCCTCTCACCCCATGTGATTCTGCTCCCCCTCTCACCCCATGTGTTTCTGCTCCCCCTCTCACCCCATGTGTTTCTGCGCCCCCTCTCACCCCATGTGATTCTGCTCCCACTCTCACCCCATGTGTTTCTGCTCCCCCTCTCACCCCATGTGTTTCTGCTCCCACTCTCACCCCATGTGATTCTGCTCCCCCTCTCACCCCATGTGTTTCTGCTCCCCCTCTCACCCCATGTGATTCTGCTCCCCCTCTCACCCCATGTGATTCTGCTCCCACTCTCACCCCATGTGTTTCTGCTCCCCCTCTCACCCCATGTGTTTCTGCTCCCATTCTCACCCCATGTGATTCTGCTCCCTCTCTCACCCCATGTGTTTCTGCCCTCCCTCTCACCCCATGTGTTTCTGCTCTCCCTCTCACCCCATGTGATTCTGCTCCCCCTCTCACCCCATGTGTTTCTGCTCCTCCTCTCACCCCATGTGTTTCTGCTCCCCCTCTCACCCCATGTGATTCTGCTCCCACTCTCACCCCATCTGTTTCTGCTCTCCCTCTCACCCCATGTGATTCTGCTCCCCCTCTCACCCCATGTGTTTCTGCTCCCCCTCTCACCCCATGTGTTTCTGCTCCCCCTCTCACCCCATGTGATTCTGCTCCCACTCTCACCCCATGTGTTTCTGCTCTCCCTCTCACCCCATGTGATTCTGCTCCCCCCATGTGATTCTGCTCTCCCTCTCACCCCATGTGATTCTGCACCCCCTCTCACCCCATGTGATTCTGCTCCCCCTCTCACCCCGTGTTTCTGCTCCCCCTCTCACCCCATGTGATTCTGCTCCCCCTCTCACCCCATGTGTTTCTGCTCCCATTCTCACCCCGTGTTTCTGCTCCCCCTCTCACCCCATGTGATTCTGCTCCCACTCTCACCCCATGTGTTTCTGCTCCCCCCTCACCCCATGTGATTCTGCTCCCCCTCTCACCCCGTGTTTCTGCTCCCCCTCTCACCCCATGTGATTCTGCTCCCCCTCTCACCCCATGTGTTTCTGCTCCCACTCGCACCCCGTGTTTCTGCTCCCCCTCTCACCCCATGTGTTTCTGCTCCCACTCTCACCCCGTATTTCTGCTCCCACTCTCACCCCATGTGATTCTGCTCCTCCTCTCACCCCATATGATTCTGCTCCCCCTCTCACCCCATGTGTTCCTGCTCCTCCTCTCACCCCATGTGATTCTGCTCCCACTCTCACCCCATGTGTTCTGCTCCCACTCTCACCCCATGTGATTCTGCTCCCCGCCTCACCGCATGTGTTTCTGCTCCCCCTCTCAACCCATGTGTTTCTGCTCCCCCTCTCACCCCATGTGATTCTGCTCCCACTCTCACCCCATGTGTTTCTGCTCCCCCTCTCACCCCATATGATTCTGCACCCCCTCTCACCCCATATGATTCTGCTCCCCCTCTCACCCCGTGTTTCTGCTCCCCCTCTCACCCCATGTGATTCTGCTCCCCCTCTCACCCCATGTGTTTCTGCTCCCCCTCTCACCCCATGTGTTTCTGCTCCCACTCTCACCCCATGTGATTCTGCTCCCCCTCTCACCCCATGTATTTCTGCTCCCCCTCTCACCCCATGTGTTTCTGCTACCACTCTCACCCCATGTGTTTCTGCTCCCTCTCTCACCCCATGTGTTTCTGCTCCTCCTCTCACCCCATGTGCTCCTGCTCCCACTCTCACCCCATGTGATTCTGCTCCCCCTCTCACCCCATGTGTTTCTGATCCTCCTCACACCCCATGTGATTCTGCTCCCCCTCTCACCCCATTTGTTTCTGCTCCTCCTCTCACCCCATGTGATTCTGCTCCCCCTCTCACCCCATGTGTTTCTGCTCCCACTCTCACCCCATGTGTTTCTGCTCCCCCTCTCACCCCATGTGTTTCTGCTCTCCCTCTCACCCCATGTGTTTCTGCTCCCCCTCTCACCCCATGTGTTTCTGCTCTCCCTCTCACCCCATGCGATTCTGCTCTCCCTCTCACCCCATGTGATTCTGCTCCGACTCTCACCCCGTGTTTCTGCTCCCACTCTCACCCCATGTGTTTCTGCTCCCCCTCTCACCCCATGTGTTTCTGCTCTCCCTCTCACCCCATGCGATTCTGCTCCCCCTCTCACCCCATGTGTTTCTGCTCCCCCTCTCACCCCATGTGTTTCTGCTCTCCCTCTCACCCCATGTGATTCTGCTACCCCTCTCACCCCATGTGACTCTGCTCCCCCTCTCACCCCATGTGATTCTGCTCCCACTCTCACCCCATGTGTTTCTGCTCCCCCTCTCACCCCATGTGATTCTGCTCCCCCTCTCACCCCATGTGATTCTGCTCCCCCTCTCACCCCATGTGTTTCTGCTCCCCCTCCCACCCCATGTGATTCTGCTCCCCCTCTCACCCCATGTGTTTCTGCTCCCCCTCCCACCCCATGTGTTTCTGCTCTCCCTCTCACCCCATGTGTTTCTGCTCCCCCTCTCACCCCATGTGATTATGCTCCGCCTCTCACCCCATGTGTTTCTGCTCCCCCTCTCACCCCATGTGTTTCTGCTCCCACTCTCACCCCATATGTTTCTGCTCCCTCTCTCACCCCATGTGTTTCTGCTCCTCCTCTCACCCCATGTGATTCTGCTCCCCCTCTCACCCCATGTGTTTCTGCTCCCGCTCTCACCCCATGTGTTTCTGCTCCCGCTCTCACCCCATGTGCTCCTGCTCCCACTCTCACCCCATGTGATTCTGCTCCCCTTCTCACCCCATGTGTTTCTGCTCCTCCTCTCACCCCATGTGATTCTGCTCCCCCTCTCACCCCATGTGTTTCTGCTCCCCCTCTCACCCCATGTGTTTCTGCTCCCCCTCTCACCCCATGTGATACTGCTCCCACTCTCACCCCATGTGTTTCTGCTCCCCCCTCAAACCATGTGTTTCTGCTCCCCCTCTCACCCCATGTGATTCTGCTCCCCCTCTCACCCCATGTGTTTCTGCTCCAACTCTCATCCCATGTGTTTCTGCTCCCCCTCTCACCCCATGTGTTTCTGCTCCCCCTCTCATCCCATGTGTTTCTGCTCCCCCTCTCACCCCATGTGTTGCTGCTCCCCCTCTCACCCCATGTGATTCTGCTCCCCCTCTCACCCCAGGTGTTTCTGCTCCCCCTCTCACCCCATGTGTTTCTGCTCCCACTCTCAACCCATGTGATTCTGCTCCCCCTCTCACCCCATGTGTTGCTGCTCCCCCTCTCACCCCATGTGATTCTGCTCCCCCTCTCACCCCATGTGTTTCTGCTCCCCCTCTCACCCCATGTGTTTCTGCTCCCACTCTCACCTCATGTGTTTCTGCTCCCCCTCTCACCCCATGTGTTTCTGCTCCCCCTCTCACCCCATGTGTTTCTGCTCCCCCTCTCACCCCATGTGATTCTGCTCCCCCTCTCACCCCATGTGTTTCTGCTCCCCCTCTCACCCCATGTGTTTCTGCGCCCCCTCTCACCCCATGTGATTCTGCTCCCACTCTCACCCCATGTGTTTCTGCTCCCCCTCTCACCCCATGTGTTTCTGCTCCCACTCTCACCCCATGTGATTCTGCTCCCCCTCTCACCCCATGTGTTTCTGCTCCCCCTCTCACCCCATGTGATTCTGCTCCCCCTCCCACCCCATGTGATTCTGCTCCCACTCTCACCCCATGTGTTTCTGCTCCCCCTCTCACCCCATGTGTTTCTGCTCCCACTCTCACCCCATGTGATTCTGCTCCCTCTCTCACCCCATGTGTTTCTGCTCTCCCTCTCACCCCATGTGTTTCTGCTCCCCCTCTCACCCCATGTGATTCTGCTCCCACTCTCACCCCATCTGTTTCTGCTCTCCCTCTCACCCCATGTGATTCTGCTCCCCCTCTCACCCCATGTGTTTCTGCTCCCCCTCTCACCCCATGTGTTTCTGCTCTCCCTCTCACCCCATGTGATTCTGCTCCCCCCATGTGATTCTGCTCTCCCTCTCACCCCATGTGATTCTGCACCCCCTCTCACCCCATGTGATTCTGCTCCCCCTCTCACCCCGTGTTTCTGCTCCCCCTCTCACCCCATGTGATTCTGCTCCCCCTCTCACCCCATGTGTTTCTGCTCCCATTCTCACCCCGTGTTTCTGCTCCCCCTCTCACCCCATGTGATTCTGCTCCCACTCTCACCCCATGTGTTTCTGCTCCCCCCTCACCCCATGTGATTCTGCTCCCCCTCTCACCCCGTGTTTCTGCTCCCCCTCTCACCCCATGTGATTCTGCTCCCCCTCTCACCCCATGTGTTTCTGCTCCCACTCGCACCCCGTGTTTCTGCTCCCCCTCTCACCCCATGTGTTTCTGCTCCCACTCTCACCCCGTATTTCTGCTCCCACTCTCACCCCATGTGATTCTGCTCCTCCTCTCACCCCATATGATTCTGCTCCCCCTCTCACCCCATGTGTTCCTGCTCCTCCTCTCACCCCATGTGATTCTGCTCCCACTCTCACCCCATGTGTTCTGCTCCCACTCTCACCCCATGTGATTCTGCTCCCCGCCTCACCGCATGTGTTTCTGCTCCCCCTCTCAACCCATGTGTTTCTGCTCCCCCTCTCACCCCATGTGATTCTGCTCCCACTCTCACCCCATGTGTTTCTGCTCCCCCTCTCACCCCATATGATTCTGCACCCCCTCTCACCCCATATGATTCTGCTCCCCCTCTCACCCCGTGTTTCTGCTCCCCCTCTCACCCCATGTGATTCTGCTCCCCCTCTCACCCCATGTGTTTCTGCTCCCCCTCTCACCCCATGTGTTTCTGCTCCCACTCTCACCCCATGTGATTCTGCTCCCCCTCTCACCCCATGTATTTCTGCTCCCCCTCTCACCCCATGTGTTTCTGCTACCACTCTCACCCCATGTGTTTCTGCTCCCTCTCTCACCCCATGTGTTTCTGCTCCTCCTCTCACCCCATGTGCTCCTGCTCCCACTCTCACCCCATGTGATTCTGCTCCCCCTCTCACCCCATGTGTTTCTGCTCCCCCTCTCACCCCATATGATTCTGCACCCCCTCTCACCCCATATGATTCTGCTCCCCCTCTCACCCCGTGTTTCTGCTCCCCCTCTCACCCCATGTGATTCTGCTCCCCCTCTCACCCCATGTGTTTCTGCTCCCATTCTCACCCGTGTTTCTGCTCCCCCTCTCACCCCATGTGATTCTGCTCCCACTCTCACCCCATGTGTTTCTGCTCCCCCCTCACCCCATGTGATTCTGCTCCCCCCATGTGATTCTGCTCCCCCTCTCACCCCATGTGTTTTCTGCTCTCCCTCTCACCCCATGTGATTCTGCTCCCCCTCTCACCCCATGTGATTCTGCTCCCCCTCTCACCCCGTGTTTCTGCTCCCCCTCTCACCCCATGTGATTCTGCTCCCCCTCTCACCCCATGTGTTTCTGCTCCCACTCTCACCCCGTGTTTCTGCTCCCCCTCTCACCCCATGTGTTTCTGCTCCCACTCTCACCCCGTGTTTCTGCTCCCACTCTCGCCCCATGTGTTCCTGCTCCCCCTCTCACCCCATGTGTTTCTGCTCCTCCTCTCACCCATGTGATTCTGCTCCCCCTTTCACCCCATGTGTTTCTGCTCCCCTCTCACCCCATGTGATTCTGCTCCCACTCTCACCCCATGTGATTCTGCTACAACTCTCACCCCGTGTTTCTGCTCCCACTCGCACCCCGTGTGATTCTGCTCCCCCTCTCACCCCATGTGATTCTGCTCCCCCTCTCACCCGATGTGTTTCTGCTCCTCCTCTCACCCCATGTGATTCTGCTCCCCCTCTCACCCCATGTGTTTCTGCTCCCACTCTCACCCCATGTGATTCTGCTCCCCCTCTCACCCCATGTATTTCTGCTCCCCCTCTCACCCCATGTGTTTCTGCTCCCACTCTCACCCCATGTGTTTCTGCTCCCTCTCTCACCCCATGTGTTTCTGCTCCCCCTCTCACCCCATGTGTTTCTGCTCCCACTCTCACCCCATGTGTTTCTGCTCCCACTCTCACCCCATGTGATTCTGCTCCCCCTCTCACCCCATGTGTTTCTGATCCTCCTCACACCCCATGTGATTCTGCTCCCCCTCTCACCCCGTGTTTCTGCTCCCCCTCTCACCCCATGTGTTTCTGCTCCCACTCTCACTCCATGTGATTCTGCTCCCCCTCTTACCCCATGTTTTTCTGCTCCCCCTCTCACCCCATGTGTTTCTGCTCCCACTCTCACCCCATGTGATTCTGCTCCCACTCTCACCCCATGTGATTCTGCTCCCCCTCTCACCCCATGTGTTCTGCTCCCCCTCTCACCCCATGTGATTCTGCTCCCGCTCTCTGTGGTAAACCACTTTTATCGTTACACTATAGTTATCACTGTTGTATTGTTATCACCGTTATCACTGTTGTATCACGATACGAGGTCGCCTCTTGTCGCGCTGTTATACCTGGGCTGACCACCTCCGACTCCGCCCATGGCTCCACCTACCTGCCCAGGTATAAAGGTAGTCGACTGGCTGGTATTCCTCCTTGTTGGACCCGATCACCCACGAGGGTGGGCTCTGTTATTTAGTCAATAAAAACCTTTAGTTACGTTCCTAACTCGTCGCTTTTTATTGGACGAATTGATAGGTATATCAATTTTATTGACTAAATTTTAAAGATGTCTACTACTGGCCAGCCAGAAGCCCTCCCAGAAGCACAGCCACAGCAGCTTTCAGACACCGGGCTACACCAGCCACACCAGCCGGCTTGGCTGCAAGCCCTCAAACCACCGTACCTGGATCTAAACCCACAGGCAGCAAACTCAGCCCTCAACTTCAAACACTGGCTGGACGGCTTCGAATCCTACCTGAAGAATCCGGCGCCCCACAGAGATCCAAACTAAGACTTCTGAACGCCCAAGCGAGCCCGAGAGTATACGCACTCATCCAGGATACGACTACATACGAGGCCGCTATCAACCTACTGAAACAGCAGTACCGCAGCCCGGTAAATTACATGTGCACCAGGCACCTCCTAAGATCCCGCCCGCAACAGCCAGGAGAGTCTGTAGCTGAATTTTTACGGGCGCTAAGAGCACTCGGCAGGAACTGTGACTTTAAAGCGGTGACGGCTGTTGAAAATACGGAAGATAATATCCGCGATGCCTTTGTGAAAGGCCTACGGTCCGACTACTCACGGCAAAGACTGCTTGAAGCTAAAGACCTCGACCTGGACAAAGCTGAAACCCTCGCTCTCTCCCTGGAGGTGGCCCATCAGGACCAGGAGGCGTTTTCCAGGTACTGCTCGCGACCCTGGGACTCGGGCCCGACCCCTACCGCAATACCCTTCGCAGCGCCGCCCCCGGGACCTACCTCAGCGTCGGCGTCCCGGACCCGGCCGGGCCCGCCACCCCCGGTACCGGCTCCGACATCGGGCACCCGCGATCGGGCCGCCGGCTGCTTCTTTTGCGGCCAGGAGAAGCACCCGAGGTCGCGCTGCCCAGCCAGGAACTCTACCTGCGCAACCTGCAGAAGAAAGGCCACTTCTCTAAGGCCTGCAGGAGCGGATCTTCAGAGGCCAGCAGTGCCTCATGCGAACTGTGGGGGCGGCCATCTTCTTTCACGGCAACTGAGGCCAGTATCCCCACACGTGAGTCATGGGGGCGGCCATCTTTGATCAAGGCAACCGACCCCAATAGTGCCTCATGTGAGTTATGGGGGCAGCCATCTTCTCCGCCATTTTGTCCTACCTCGTGGGAGACGCCATTTTACCCACCACGCCCGACTGCCACCGGGCCCCCGGACCCGACGACCGCCTCGCCCGCAGACGACAACGACTCGCTTACCTACACACTAGCCTCCGTCACTCTGGATCAAGCCCGCCCACACCACCTGTCCAAGTCGATGATGGACATCAAAGTAAACGGCCACGCCACGACCTGCCTGTTCGACAGCGGAAGCACGGAGAGCTTCATCCACCCAGACACGGTGAGCCACTACTCCCTCCCTGTCCTGCCAACGCGCAACCGAATCTCGATGGCATCGAGGTCCCACGCCACGGACATTAGCGGCTACTGTGCTGTGACCTTGTCGGTTAAGGGTACAGAGTATAAAAACTTTAAACTCCTCGTCCTCCCCCAGCTCTGCGCTGCCGTCCTACTAGGGCTGGACTTCCAATCCCACCTCCAAAGTGTAACCCTAGCATACGGTGGACCCCTCCCCCCACTCACAGTCGACAACCAGCGAAGGTTAAACCGCCCACCGCGTAACACCTGCAGCCTATCCACCCTCAAGGTGCCGCCACCTTCCCTGTTCGCTAACCTCACCCCCGACTGCAAACCCGTCGCTACCAAGAGCAGGCGGTACAGCGCTGGGGACAGAGCTTTCATTAGCTCTGAGGTGCAGCGTCTCCTGAAGGAGGGCATCATCGAGGGGAGCAACAGCCCCTGGCGTGCCCAGGTTGTGGTCGTTAAGACCGGCGATAAAAATCGCCTGGTCATCGACTACAGCCAGACCATAAACAGATACACCCAGCTGGACGCATACCCCCTTCCCCGCATATCTGACATGGTCAATCAGATTGCACAATACCGCGTATTCTCGACCATCGACCTTAAGTCGGCCTACCACCAACTCCCTATCCACCCCGAGGACCGCCAGTACACCGCCTTCGAGGCGAATGGGCGCCTATACCACTTCCTTAGGGTCCCCTTCGGTGTCACCAACGGGGTCTCGGTCTTCCAAAGGGAGATGGACCGGATGGTTGACCAGAACGGACTGCAGGCCACAATCCCCTACCTAGATAACGTCACCATCTGCGGCCGCGACCGGCAGGACCACGACGTGAATCTGGAGAAATTCCTCCGTACAGCCCAACGGCTGAACCTCACCTACAATAAGGAGAAATGTGTGTTTAACACCTCGCGCCTTGCCATCCTTGGCTGTGTAGTAGAGAACGGACTCATCGGCCCCGACCCCGAAAGAATGCGTCCCCTCATGGAGCTACCCCTCCCCCACTGCCCTAAGGCACTTAAGAGAACCCTGGGGCTCTTCGCCTACTATGCCCAATGGGTGCCCAATTATGCGGACAAAGCCAGACCCCTCATGAAGTCCACATCCTTCCCCCTTACGGAGGAAGCGTGCGCAGCCTTCTCCCTCATTAAGGGAGACATTGCCAAGGCCACTATGCACGCAGTGGATGAGTCCATCCCCTTCCAAGTCGAGAGCGATGCATCCGACTTCGCCCTAGCCGCCACCCTTAACCAGGAGGGGAGACCGGTGGCCTTCTTCTCAAGGACCCTACAGGGCCCTGAGATCCGACACTCGTCGGTCGAGAAGGAGGCCCAGGCGATTGTGGAGGCGGTACGACGCTGGAGGCACTACCTGGCAGGCAAACGATTTACCCTCCTTACCGACCAACGTTCGGTC